>NC_091023.1:11213771-11516801 GCF_041296385.1 Aphelocoma coerulescens
CAAGAAGCTCAGTTTAACCTCTTGAACTCAGTGACCACTCAGCAGACATCATGCTATAAATAAGGATATTCTTTCCTACTTTCCCAGCCTCAAGCACATACTGAAGATACAACCTAATTCAAACATGCTAGTGCTCAATTTAATCCACTGTCTCAAATTTATCAGTAGCAATACAGAAATTTTCAGATGCCCATACAGATGTTGAGCAGAAACAATTTTACTTAACAAGGTCAGAGTTGGAATGAAAAAATGCCCACACAGGATGTATTTGCAGTTATCTTTCCAGTTGCAATGAGTGTAGATGCTAAAAAAGCTAGCAGATAAATTTTTCCAGTTTTTCCAGCCTCCTGTGAAAGTCTCCGTTCTCACACAAACTAGCTGAAAAATGGTTTGCTATTTTGTAAACTATTTTGCAGGTACAGGTTGTTGTGGAATACTGTGGATATTGTTTTGGTTCATTGAGAATAGTATTTTGAGAATGGTAACTATTCTTTTCAGCCAGTCACTTTGATGGGTGGTTGACCGATGGGCCAATCATGTCATTTCTCTATTGCGAACCAAGTTATATAAATGAGTTTGTAATTAATTAAATAATCACATTTGATCCTGGACTTGAATTCTGTGTTGTTCTTCTCACCATCCCTCTGGACAACAGTGACAAATGAGTACCTGGAGTGAGTATGACTTGAGTTTTACTGCTCTTTCTCTTTTTTGTGAATGAAGGTGGCAAAAGCACCAGTCAGTATAAGGGTGAACACCAGCATGGTGGGCAAAGCAACTGCTGAAATTATGGTCAGTTTAAGGACAGTTTGAAAGTATATAACTGAGGTCATTTAGGCAAAGAAATAATTAACACATCAGAGAATGGTGCAAGGGAAAATTCCTGGCAGGGAGGAATCTGTAAGAAACCAGAGGGTTTTGTGGTGCAGGGTTGTCCCCTGTAGTGAATTGCCTTTATGGAACCACAATTTTCTCAACAAGGATCTCCCACGGGGGAGAAAGAAATCTTCCTTTTTTAAAAGACCTCAAAATAATTCAAGCTGTCTGCCAGTAATTAAATCCATTACACTAGCAACAGGTGGTAAAGCTGTAATTTTTTCACATCTGTTATCATTTTCATGAGTCAGTATGTATTCATTGCAAGAGCTGTGTAAACCACAGAGCAGAGAGGGCTGGGTTGATGGCTTTCATCCAGGCGGCCGCTGTGCTCAGTCCTATAGTTATCTGGAGAGCAGAGCTGAGGGGATGTGAGAATATGTGGTAGGCAGGAAGGGATTTGGGCAGGATTCCAAAGGGTAGGAAGGCAGGGATTTAAAAGGGAGTGAAAAGATTTCATAGGTTCTTTCTAGAGAAGAGTAAGAAAGAAAAAGTGAGCCTTGGTTGTGTTTAGAGCATTAGCTTGATATACCTTCCCTAACACAGACTTTTTGTGTGGCCTGGAATATATTCCTTGGTTGTTCTGGCTTAGTAAATTAAAAAACTAAAATCACTGGGAAATTTCATAGTTGCTGAGGGCAACAGGCATAGGACAGCTCATATGTATGTAAGTGAATTTATCACAGTCTCCAAACCACAATGCATTTGTGCAAAGTGGTTGCTGGGAATAGTGTGCCATGCTGAAGAGGTCTGAGTATGTTGCAAGAAGAATTCTATTGAAGAGCTTACTAAGACCGAAAACTGCATTTAATGCAAAGAACACATGGAATGACCACAGCTCTAGGTTGCTCTGTAATGCAGCAGGTTGTACATATCACTAGGAAAGAATCCTGCTACTGGGATGTGCAGTGTCCTCACTGCTCTGGAGAGCAGCTGCAGCTTTTTGCTGTACTTCAGGATACTTGACTTCCCAAGAATATTTTCCATGCCTTTTCCACCTTCCTCCAAACACCACTCCTTCTTTAACTCAGAGCGCAAAGGCTCTGTAATTTCAGCTGTCTTTTCCTTTTCTGAATACTGGGAATAAGTATGTATGGAGAGGTGAGAGAAGTTCACAATCATTTATATCCAAAAGTAGTGACACAAGGTTTCAGGTTTTGTTTCGGACATGCTACCTTTATACCTCTCCACAAAGACTGGTTTCTTCTCTAGTAGTTCCTTTCATGGCAATATTAAGGATAGTTGTTGTTGGGGTCCCTCACCCTGCCATGGGGCCCTGGGGGAGGGGCCCTGGGGGGGAGAGACACGGGGTTTCCCTGCCCCTGTCAGCCTCGTTCCCCATTGGTTGGTTTGTGTTCCCCGGGATGAGCAAAAGGTCCCGGGGTCCCGTGACCACAGAGTTCCTGAGCTGAGCCCCGGCCATGCGGCTGGAGAAATAAACATCTCTGAAACATCTATCAAGAATCTGTATATATATATTTCTTTTCCACGGGACTCCTGGTTTGATATATGCGTGTTACAGTAATCCCCGCTGTAACAACTTGTTATTGCATTGAGCTACAGTTTTGTAGTGAGTAAATTATTGTTCACTTAAAGAATCTTTAAAAAGCCAGTTTAGAACAAAAATATATGTAATTGAGTTACTGCTGGAGGAATTTCTTTAATTAGATCTTGTTTCATGGCAATGAATAGATTACTGCAATTCTTTTAGAAGAATCATCATTTAACTCTACTGAAATTTAAACTAACAAAATTTTGCAGGTCGTTTAATGTTAATGACTGTCATTAAGCTGAGGCTACTTGGCTGAGATCCACAGTAAGGGGCAGGGCTTATCCAGCAGATATTGTCTTTTCTGGAAGCTCTCCCATGGGCAGAACCACAGATCACTCAACTCCTAACTACATCCTCATGGAATTGTGTCACTGTAAACTTCCATGTGGCCAAAAGACCGACAGGGACCACATCTTTTCTTAATTAATAAAATTAAACAGACATGGGAAAGTAATAACCCTTAAACTGTCCAAACCTCAAAACAATTATTGTGGAGTTCTGGACAGAGATAGAAATGGGTGCAGACCAAGTCAGTCCAGGCATCCTTCCCACCCTTTTCTTGCTCCCTTTCATATCCTTGACTTTGGAACTGGCTTCCGTCAATGTAGGCAGCCCCCCAAATCAGGCATTCTTGTCCAAAGGCATTCCAAAGGAGTCCAAAGTCCCCAGATACCAGAGGATCACCCCAGATCCTGGTGTGAATGCCCTTTCCAGCTGTGGATCACTCTGACCCCTCTGCCAGGGCAGCAGCAGGGCATCCAAGCAGCCTCATCTCATTATTCCAAGGAGAAAATAAGCAGGGGAAAGGAGGCACTCTCTGATATCCAGTTCCCTCATTCTCAAAAACTGGATAACTAGCCCTTATTTCGTGGAAGAGTGTTTGCCCACAGAAGGCCAAAGTCATGATTCAAGTGTGAAATAATTAACTTCGGAGTCTCGTGTGATTGAGACTGGGATTGATTGATACAGGGATCTCCAGGTTTGTAAAGGAATGAACCAAAGCAGACCTAATGGGTTTTGGGAAAGGGTAATTTATTTGTGAGGCTTAGCATTTTTATTTGATTATTTGTCTAAAAGCTTCATATGATGGAGTTAGTCTTCCTGAGAAAACATTCAATGTTGCTCAGTGATTCACTGACTGCTGGCCAGAGCACTCTTTGTAACTGATTTATCTGAATCCTTTTCAAATGCTTCCCTTTATTAACATTTCAGCAGTTCCTTTCCTATGTGAATTCGTGGTAGTTATGTGTTACTCAGGAAGATTGTAAGGAAAATGGGTTCAAACACGATGATTACATATTGAGCAGATGAGCTGTCTCGGGTTTATGTCACAGCCCATCTGCCTGTTTGAAACAGGCTTCCTGCACTGTGCCATTTCCTCTCCATCGGGCAGGCTGGGAAGAAGACTGCTCATGCTGCATCTTCATTCTGTTTGAACTTTCTAGAGTGTTATTTCACATGCACACTTTAAAGTTTGTATTTCCTTCTCCAAATGTAATTTTAATCTCATTCTCTTCTGGCAGCAGGTACTGTTGCAATAAAAGCTGTTCATTCTTTATCCCACTATCTTCAGCGTAGAAGCTGAAGTACAACATGTCAGCTGGAGAAGGGCAGTCTGAGGTAAGCTCGAGGTACACACTTCAAGGCTGGATCCCACAGAGCTCTGAATTGTAGTGAAAATGGTAAATGTATAGGTCTTGGTCCTGTGTTCAGCACTGAAGAACTTATATACTTGAATTTGGGCTGGGATCAGACTGAGATTTAAAGTGGAGCTTGATCAACTCCCTTCATCAGGCTCCCATTAACTGTGAGTATTTAAAATGAAAATATTTTCCCTGCAGGTTTTACATTTTACTCACTCTTATTTTGCCACTAGTCTGGGTGACTACTTTGCATCATGAGGAACCAGCCACAAGGTGTCAATATAGTGTAGCAGATTCTCAGTAAGGGTTTGTTACTACAGCATGCTTTGACTTTCAGTGTAATTAAAATCTGCCTTCTGATAGGATATTTGTATGACTAATTGCAAAAATTCAGGTCAGATCACATTTTCTGTACCTGATTCATTTAATTAGTGAAGTCTTCTCATGCTATGATTGCAGGGGTATGAGGAGAAAAATGAGTATAAATGACTGAAGTAAATAATGTGACAAGCCACAACTGCTGTAGCACTGTGTTTTAGAAGGAAAGGCTGACAAAGTGGCATGTAGACTGGTGGAGATGAACTTATTCTTGTCAAAATATAAGAAGCAACCATAAGCAAAAACCCACAATATTTGAATTCACTTTTCACAGTAAGGAGTCCAAATATGTGGATGAAGTGGTGCATGTTTATAAAGCCCTGGTTACACCCATTTGTAAGAGGTATAATGACAGATGAGACAAGATAAAGATGCAAAAGCAATATTGCAGAATTCCATTTTGTGTCTTCTAGACACGAATTGTTGTATGTCATTAAATATAAAAACAAATGCCTCAAAAGAACCACAGCTAAAGCTGAGGTCTGAATTCCAAGGGACATGGAAGCAATTTGGTTTTGTACCTCTAAAGGGGGCTTGGATCTAGGGAGGAAGGGCCTGTCAGAAATGAGAATAAAAGGCTGTTAGAAAAATTACTCCTGGAATTGTGAATATTATCTCTTTGAAGTATGCTTTAATGGATTTGGGCTAAGAATTTTCAAAGAGGTTAAGGACTTAGCTCCCACTGAATGTCAGTGGCTTTTGGACCCTTCACTGCCATAGTCTGTTTTGAAAATCCCATCTTAGATTATTAATTTTAATGTACCCTTTTCACTGCAGTAGGAGGGAGCAGATCCATGACAGAGAAAAGAACAGAGAAACTACAAAAGAAAATAAGTGTCTTTGTATGAAATTCTTCTTTTATAAATTATTGTACTTTACCTAATCTACTCAGTCAAGTACAAAAGTACATAAAATAGGTGGCTGAGCAGGGGATATTACTTTACGTGATGTTCTTCACTTGTGTTAACGACCCTCCGTATTGTGCTTTGCACAAAGAGGAGGGCCCTGGTTAGCAGATAATACCACAAAAAGATATCCTTGGGTACACTGCTTAAAAGGACAAAGGGAAGATGGAGTCTGTTTATGCAAAGAGCTGGTTTTCTCAGGTTCTAAACCAGCTGTGACACCATGCCATCATTTGAGAGATATTTTATTGGGCAACAGATCAGTGTCGGAGGTCAAAAGAGCAACAGCAATAGATGCATCATATTCCCTGGAGCTCCCTGGGGGCAGGTTGGGACAATAGTTAGAAAAACTGCAAAGTCCGTGGGAATAGAACTCTTGCTGTTCTTTTGCTTTTCTCTTTTGCATTTTGTTTTCATATCATATATCTTAATGAGAGGAAAGACCCACACACAATACTGGTGTGATAGTAAATAAAATGCTACAGGAAAGCTTTAAGCTCTTCAGAATGAAAGTATGTTGAAAAGATGGGTTTGCATCGTAATGGTGGCAACTAAATATGATGGAAAAGCCAGCAGAGAAATCACTGCTAATCCCATGTCAGACTTTACTGTCAGAGATTCAATCTTCAAGTGGAGATGAGAGAATATACTGGCTCCCCTTTTAAATACTTTTTATTTTATCTCTCCTGAAAGGAAAACAAATCTGAGCAATCTTTTTTCTTGGAATAAACTGGGCAAAAACTAGAACAAATTGCCTATGATACAGGTGTATTAGGTTCATAATACAGTATTTGGGTGTTGGGGTTTTTTAATTGCTTTTATGCTGAAGAAAAGCATTAGTTTAGACACATGCTGTTGGAAGAATGTAAGCAATAAAGTGAGGTTGACTGGCAGCTCATTTTAGGAATGGGAGAATGAATGTGGAAAGAAAAAACATGTGCCAGAATTGGGATGTAAGAGAATCCCAGTGAATACATGATTTCCAACAAAAGCTTGTTACTTCCAGATTTTCACTATTTACTACTGGTGTAAATAGCAGAAGGGTTTCTTTTAATAAAAAAATCTCAGGCCCACAATAACAACAGTAATTGGTTACTATGATTGAAGTGCTTGTTCCTAAGCAAGAACACAAACTGAAGGTTTAGACCTGTGTAAATGCAAAATGATTGTCTGCACAAAACCAACTAATTCCTCTTCAGATAAATGCACAGGTTTCAAAGTTGTATCTGAGTCAAGCTGTCACCAAGCCCATCTGTTCTATCTGCTTCTGAAAAATGAACACTGCTTCACAGCAGAGAAAGCACTGAACATGTGGCACCTCTTGTTTGTGTTTTGACTTGTTTTATCCAGTCTGGACAAAGTAAACCATTTTGTTAGATGATGATGCTAAAAGTCTTTCTTTCACCATAAGACTGTAACATGCCCAAGACACAGAAACTAAATATTACCTGAGCATCAGTAAAGGGATTGCAATATAGCAGAAAGAAATGTGCGAACAATTCCTGATATAAAAACTAAGTAATGCATCTTAATTACCTGTTGTATCCAACCTGGTCTCCCTCCTGCCAGCTTGAGGCATAGATGCAATTTGCTCATGTTTGTCTACGAAAAAAAGATTTCTTCTTCAGGATGTCGATCAGCCTCTTCCCAGTCTTTCACAGCAGCTCAGGGTGTTCTTAATGTTGCTATATGAGCACTGGTAGTTCTGTTACTACTATGCTTAGGAGCCATTTCCTGGACAATTGTTTTAGGTTTTGGCTGTGAACAGAAATTGAGAGTTCCTGCTATGTTGCATTTACAATCACAGAGATAACACATGGGTTCATGAAGCTGAAGGATCACATGGAAACCACGAGCCAATATTTGATCAGCGTGGATAGTAATAGCCCTCATGCATTGGGAAATTAACTGCCACCAAGGCAGAGCTTTAGTGAAGGAGTGAAAGGAAGATGTCATTGTGGTTTTGTGGCTTCATCGAGCCTCACTGGCCATTCGTAAAGAAAACACAAGAACACTTGTGAGAAAACCTGGTAGCTGAAAGAATCAGAAAGCACACTAGATCTACCATCCATGAGGGGTGTTTGTGCTTTGCTGGCTCAGGACCCAGCTCTGAGTAACTTGAAAGAACAGACTTTCTATTGAAATGACATGAAGTGGAGAATTTCCCAACTTGCATGTCCTCTGCTACTGCACACACTAGCTTTGTGCCCTTTAGTATTTAACAGGAGTCAGCAGTGACGAAATTATTTAACTTCCACCATGACTAGCCACTCCATACTTCAACTCCTAGGCTTCCCCCATCTTGGAATGGTCAGCCTAAGAACTGCTCTCTCAAAGCAGGACACCCACTTTAAATTCAGTAGGATGCTTCCTTCAAAGATTTTAATGTTTTGGCAGCTCAGCTAAACACAGATCGGATGTGGGTGGCATTGAATCATGGAAGGAGATCTAGAAGCACATTATCTTCCGCTGAGTTATGTTAACCAAACTGTGACCTTAAGATCTCAGAGACCTTCTTGAAGCAAAGCCACTTCAATGACTTTGTGTCTGTCAGCATCTGTAGACAAAGTTCACAAGAAAGGGGCTCTTTATGATTTCTTTCTGTTCCTATTCTTTCACAGACATTTTCTACAATATCTGACTTACAGCATCGTTTATAGTTATAATGTGGAGTAGTCCTTAGAGAGACCAGGGAATCATTCCTGTGGTTATGTTGTAAAGATAACTAAATATGCAATGAGAACTAGGAAATGAGTATTTGCTGTTGGTTGGATCTCAGCACAGCCTTTGATACCACTGGGTATAGCATAATTCCTCTCAAATTGGCAAAAGGACTGTGAAAGTAACTCGAAGATTTCTTTAATTTGGCTATATTACGAATAGTTAGTTCACTTTCTTCCTCTTAGCCTGAGTTTCCTCCAAGGTGTATTCTGAGTACCCACACTTGCAGCTGATTATTCCTCAATCTCCTTGCTTAAAAATGCCATTTTTCTTGATTTTAATTTCTTCTTCCTATTAGAAAAATCTGCTTCAAGAAGCTTGGACCCCTAGTGCCTCCTGCTAGTGCAGTCATTGCTAGCTGTGCAACACACATCTAAGTCATTGTCATTCGGCCTGTCTTGCACTTCCTGCCAGTCACACAAACCTGGAGCACGTAGGGATATAGGTCAGCCAGCAAGGAAGGGTACCTATACCAAGATGCTTGTACAAAGACTAGGGGAGTCTAAGCGTTGCCTCTCTGCTGATATACCTTGAGAAGTAGAGGAGACAGAGGGATAAAAAGCATTTCTACTGTTATCTGCAATAATATATACACAGTACAGCACATGTGCTGTATTTTGAGGGCACCTCATTTTGAAATTCTTGTTATAGTGTGGAACTGCTAGTGAAAGTTAGGGGTAACAGCTCTTCACAAGCGCTTTTGAAACACAGCCCTTCCTTGGCAACACCCTGGTTGTGCTGCAATAACACAGTGCTGTGACCCCAGTGCACACCACCTTCACCTCCCGACCTCAAGAAAAATGATCAAAAAAATTGTTGTTCCTGAAGGCATCATTCAGAACCCTCCCAGACTTTGTGTCATTAACCATGAGTCACAAATCTGATAACGCAATTTAAGATATTGAATCATATCCTCAACTTGTGATTCATTATGGGATTTAAATGCCAGAAGTGGCGTCTTGGACTCTATTCCAATATATATGAGTTCAGATACCCTTCCAAAATAAGCAAGTGGCTATGAACCATAAATTCATTTTACCTCAACCACTAGTAGTGCCCAGAAAGGTTATCCTGTAGCTTTTCTGGCAAGGACAAGGTAATAAACATTCTCCATCCTCTCCCCCTGCCCTCTCCCCCCACCTCCCTTGCCCAGTTTCAGTCCCTATTTCACTTCAAGGATGCCAAAATCAAATTTTCAGCATCTCCAGGAGTATTATTTCTTCTTCAGACAAAGAGAGGTAAAGTGGCCTTACAGCTTTCATTACCCACTGTTGTAAGACCCCATCTCTTGAGGCACAACCTGTGGGAAATAATGGCAAAGCACACGGGAGAATGGAAGTGATCTGCCCCTCATCTGCTCTGAAGGGAACATGAGCACCTGAAGAAAGGACTTCTGCAGAGCAGATGTGACAGAGCACAGTGCATGTACATGGTCAAAGTACTTCCCTCATCTCTTAGGGGTAAAATACTATTTTCTGGAAAGCAACCATTGCCCACTGGACGCAATATCTCCTTCAGAGCAATACTCCTGAGTTTTCTTTATTGGTGCACACCAACACACTCTCGTCTGCCAGCAGGAAGAGTCATCCATCTTTTGGAGCTGGTAGAACTGTTGTTTTGAAAGTGTGGTCTCTTACTACAGCTACAGCTTACTACAGCAGCTTTTGGGCCTGTGTTCAACAACAGATAAACTCCTTGTGCCTGCCACTGCCACTTTTCACCTGCTAGATAACCTGTATTTGTATCTGCTCTGTGCAGTTCCTGTGAGTTGTATTGTTTTTATTTAAACTTTTTGTATTTTTGATAGGCACTCAGAGTACTGTGTGCCCTCAGAGCATAGATTCCCACATCACTGTTTCCTCTTTCAACAGCTCCAGTAATGACCCCCAAGTACTCAATCTTGTATGCAGACACAGAGTACAGGAGTTCCACTAATTTCACCAAGTCATGTTGACAGAGACCCATTTATGAAACAGCAAACAAGCAGGAAGTCCAAATGCTAAAGGTGGGCAGTCACATCAGAAATTAGGTCATCTGTACATACCCATAAGTCAGAAAGAACATTCATAAGCTGTGGAGATGCTACTTGAGATCAGAAACTCACACTTCCTAACACGTAATACTCCAAATATGATCATTGTAGAGTTTTTTAAAGCACCCTCAGTAACTGTTGCTTTACAGAAATGTGGGTGGGTTTAGAATTGTAAATTGATCTTGAACGTATTCTAATACTGACATACAAATACAGAGTTTTGTTAGCAGAAATCTGAGCAAAATCGTGTGGGAGCTTAATTGTGAAGAAGATAAATATTCTTGCTAAATATTTTTTGTTCTCTGATTACTCTGAACAAAATTTTTTTGTTTTCTGATTACTATTTTTAATCTGTTAGGGGCATCTACTTACATCATTGAGTCGTATTAACTGGTTATTATTACCTGTTAAAGAAATATAGGAGTTGATATAAAGAGCCAAATCCACTGGATGCCAATGTGATTAAAGACTCAACCTTGAAGATGCAGTTACTCTTTCTCTTACAACTCAATCTAAGTATAATCCCATTGGCTTTACAACAGTTACTCTGAGTTTACACATGTGGATGTGAATGGACAGTCAAGCAGAGCAAGTGTCAAGCACAACTTAAACAAATAAAATAAACCTAATAGACCTTTCCAAAACATCGTATGACAATTAACAGGGACAACTGTTTGAATCAATTTCATTTCTGCCCAACTGGCACATTTCTTGTTATCAAATTGCAAACAGCTTCTGATCATTATAAAACAAGAAGTAAAGGTAAAATGAGAGTTCATAGGATTTATTAACAAGGAGAAAACAAATTCATAGGTGTCAGCATCAAAGCACCTTAAAAAGACAAATTTGAATACCTTTGTTTTTGCACTACTTTTGACAGAAAAGTCTGACAGTCCCTGACTGAAATGTCCTGGTTTGGTGTTCACCAGTGCAGCTGGTGTTGGGCTCAGATCCAATATGGTATTTTGTGAAACACTGCAGAGGGAATGGAATTGCCAGAAGATCTGTGTAACAAGAGGTTTCAGCACAAAGGGGGAGGATTAATTGCCCTGTCATATGAAGGACCTAGATGGAAGGATCATAGTCCACTCTCAAGAAATTCGCATCAGTAGCAAGGGGAATTTGGGGAATAGAGAAGGTATTGCTAATGAGCTCACATTAACTGACCTCAGCTGCAGAAAGCACACCAATGTCACATAAAAACGCTGTTCAGGGATCAGAGTCTGACTAGTATAAAATAGGTGAGCCTGTGTGAGGTATCAACGCTCATAGGAAAACTCTCTCAAAAGGAAGGGAGATTAAGGCACTTCTCTTTCTTAATAAAGTTTTGAAAACACAAAGGAGGATAGCAATATCAGCCCAAATTTAATGAGAGATGGAGACATTCACCAAGATTTCTGACAGAGCCGCCCTTCCCCCAAGCCAAATGAAGCACTGCTGGTTCAAAACGTCCAAGAGTAGCATATTAATGAGAAACGGTAACTCACATAATCATTTCTCCTCACAGCACGAGCAGTAACTGTTTAGTTACCTTTCCAGGGGTCCTGCCTGCAATTAGCTCACCCAAATGTTGACCTATAAATAACTGCCAGAAGGAGCTTTTGACAAAGGATCTCAAAGCACTGGACAGCAGGTGAGTGAAGCCTGGTTTAGACTGTCCTTAGGCACTGCTGACAGGTGACACACTGCAGAAGGAAAAAGATTATTCACTGAGATATGGAGGCTCCTCAGAGCTTGAGCTAGAGTTACACCCATTAATCACGTTAGTTATACAATGTAATCAGCTGTTAAAATACAGAGCTCCGACTCAAGATAAAACCAGTAAAATTAAACAAGTGAGTGACCTGGAAGTGCAGTGGCTTGTGACTTGTTTCCCACTGCTCTCCCCTTCTTCCATGAAGTACATGGTCCAGGTGTAATGCTATGCTGCTTATTGCTTTCCACTAATGGCAGCTGGCACCCAGTAATGCCCTGCACACTCTAGGGTTCCTTTTCCATTCTTCTTAATTAATTTCCTTTTCTACCTTATTAACTTTTATATATATATATGAAAGTCTAGGGAAAATACCTTGTTCTAAATTGCATATTTTCTTAGATTTCAGTGTATATCAGCATACCATGGGTAGTTCTTTTTCCTTGCAGCTCTCAGTGAAAATTCCCTGTTTTCAGTGAGTGCAACAGGATTTCAGTCTGTTTGCATTCAATCTAGATGTTTTTCCATGCTTTCCCAAAGTATTAGGAATAGAGCAGAAAACCCCAAATCACTATTTTCAATATTTACAAGGTGTTCTGGTGTGAAGAATTTATTTGAAACCCCACTAAGTTTTGCCCTCTGGTATATGCCCAGTTTTAAGCAGAGAATTCAGCTCAGGCTGTCAAGATGGAGTCAAGCAGATGCCAACCTTTGGCTCACATGGATTGGAGCAATACCAGTGGGCAAAAGGGAAAAGTGAACTGCAGAATTCTATGCACAAGTCTGAGCCACACACAAGTCATGGCTTTTGAAGTTAGGAGCTAGGCAGGATATCACTTGTCTCTTGTACTTTTAAACATTTCACTTTGCTTACCTTTAGATCAGCTATTTCATTTTCAAAGGATACATGGGTTCAATTACAAATTAACTTTTCCTGCACCTCTAACTTGACAGAGCAATTCTTAGTTTCAGCATTGACAAGTTTTTCTGCCTAACAAAATAATTCATTGCAAATGATTTAATATGACCTGAGGAGAATTGTAAGACAATAAAAATACTGCCTTAAAAAATACAGCGTAGCATTCTCTCTCCCAAAAGGTTACAACAGGATGTGTTTGACAGCCTTGGTTTATAAAATCATTCTGGTAACACTTATATGTACAAGAATTGTCAAACTTGGTGTTACTAGAGGTCAATTGTCACGTTCTCACTTAATACAAGTGTAAGATAGAAGTGACAAATTTCATTGTAGCCTGACAGTTTTAGATGTGCAGTAGATATAATATCAAAAGTATGTCTTACATCAGAAGTGGCATTCTTAACATTTCTCAACTGAATACATATCCTTCACAATGTTTTGATCTTCTTGTAGCAGGACATGAAAAATGCACAGGAGAAAGCTGCCTCCTGCTCTAGCAAGCTATTTCCTATGAGCCAAATATTTTAAGTGCTGCATTCTTTGTTATTTTCGATCAGCACAGTGATAGGAACAAGCCTCAAGAGAGTTCTGGCAGATTCTAGGACAAAGAAATTTTCAAGAAACTATCGAAATACATGGTTTTCTATGTTAGTATCACTCTCTATTTTTTCTTTCTATTTTTTCCCTCTTGCATTATGCTGTACCCTATTAAATGGTCACATGGTTCAAATTTCTTATTCTCATCCTAGCAGCTGGCAAGGATGAGCTCAACTCTACCTGTATTCATTTTTACAGTGATGCTCTAGTTACCTAAAGAATCATGAAATCCACTAAATTCTCAGACAGGAGTGATCTGAATAGTTGGTGGAGTCCTTGAATGCCATATCTTCATAAGCTCCCCAAAACTGTGAAAATACCAATGATAAATAGATATTTTGCCTTTGCGACTTTTTCAAGGCAACACCATTCTTTGAGTCTAAGGGAAACTGCAGAGCTGGTAGCAGTGACTTACAGATAAGATTCAGTAACTTAATCTCTACTAGATATTAGATAAGATGCCCGTGTATGTGTGTATATGTATATATATATACATATACACATTAAAGATTCCAGAATTATTGACACAATGAATTGCTTGCCATATTCAGATTGATTATGACTTGGACAATAATATCGTTTCTCAGAAACTTAATATAGGAGTGAACAATATATTTCCAGGAATAGTTAAAGAAAAAGGTTTGATATTTCACCTCATAGATAGATGGAAATCATGCTGATGCCCAAATCCTAAAATCTTTTAAAAGGACAAAAATGTAAAATCAGTTGTACAGCAGCGTCTGTTTTACCTCACATATTATATTATTACCAGCAAACTGTGAAGAATCTTTTTGGGGTTTTTTGGGGTGTTTTTTTGGTTTGGGGGAGTTTTGTGGTGTTTTTGCATATATTCCAAAAATATAGGAGAAAGTTTTGATTCTAACAAAATAAAATTAAACACCTGATATTTTACTGAGGGGAAATTCCATCATAAGATGTTGCAGTTGAAGCAGATGATCATTGTAAGTCCCTCCCAACTGAAATCACTTATCCTAACAAATTACTTTATTGGCTAGTCAGTAAAACCCTTAGAGTCCATGAACATTTGTGATGGCTCTTGGCAAACCTGAGAAAGGAGATCTCTTTGTATCAGGGAGGCTGAAGACAGCCTCAGCAGGGCATTGCCCTGCCTGTGTGGATATAGCACTCAGGTCAATTAAAATTCAGTTGCTTTGGAGACAGAGAACTGAAATGTTTCCTGCACAGGGACACAGAAAGGCCCAAGGAGCTGTACTTCACATGCCCTGGACAGTCAAAGCCACTCCATATCTGGCTAAGGCAAATTAGCCAGATAGGAAAGGACAAGAGAAACGGTCTCTATCCTGAAAGAAAATATGAACACTGTAAGTATCTTTCAAAGGGGTGACACAGCAAAGATTGTCAGAGGATTACTGCAGTCTTAATGGAGACAAATCAGGAGTTTGGAACTATGAGCAGCAAAGGAAGAGCTGGAGGCAGGCACACCCGAGTCTTCAAGATGTGAGGCACCAGTTATAAATGAAACAACTCTCTTGTCTAGATTATTGCTAGATATCAGGAAAACATCACTCAGAATGAATTATTTCAGTCTAGAATATGGGAAGGATTATTTTTTAAACTACAGGATTTTTTTAGCTAAAGTTGCCCATTAAAAATTTCCAGCCTTCCTATTAACTACAGTATGTCTTTGCGATTAATTACAGCATGTGGCAGCAATATACACTGTGATACATATATTTTTCAGAAAGGAAAAGAAGCCAGATGATCCAGCAGAGCAGTGCAGTCACGTCCCCAGCAAGCACCACTGCTCAAGACCATCTGCCTTGGCAGAGTATTAAGGACCCTCACTCAAGAGTGAGACAGTGGCTAAGCAAAATCTTTTGGTTATGAATCCTACAAGAGCAAAGCAAACTTTTCAAGCTAATATTTGAAATAACTTTACAGGTAAAGAAGAAGAAGCAACAAGAACATATTAGCATTTCTTTGATATATATTTGCCAAATGAATAATTTTTCTTCATGCTTCTTTAAAAAGGACTGTGATTACCACATCCCATTTTCATATTCAAAAAAAGTGAAGCATGGAAACTTTCCTTTGGAGCACTGAAATGTGGCATTAATACTTACAAGGCTGTTTTCCTAATTTTCTTGAAAAATATTTATAATAAGTAGCAGTTTTTCTCAAAAGAAAATAAGTTCCTTACCCATTCACTGAGAAATTATCACACTAAGGAGAGTCTTTTTCAAGCAAACCTCCCACATCAGCCACTGAAGCAGCTAAAACCTGCACACTCCTTTTCAGCAGCCCAGCTCACTCATTCCTCCCAGCTGAGGAAAGCTGTGTGCACTGGACTAGGGAGTTCAGTGTATTTTTCAGTGTGAGCATTTATTTTCTGGTCTGTGCAATTCTAACCTGTCTGCTCTCACGAACATTATGGGACTCTGACAATTTCTAATGATGACAAAGTAATTCAGCACTGTCTGGGTTTATTCCTCCAGGAATACGCTGCTTTAGCAGAAGCACATTTGCAATGTGCATGACCCCTGCTCTCCTTCATAAATCTTTCTGACAAAACGAAGAGCCAGGGTAGCATTTGGAATGGGAGCAGTATCAACTGCTGCATCTTCCTGCTTTAGGAACTGGTAAAAAATCTCAGATGTATTTAATCTGGTATAAAAGACATTATTTCCATTTTTAAAAAATCTCAGATTATTTAATGCAGTCTAAAAGGCATTATTTCATAAAGCTACCAAGCAAATCAGAAAAGCCCAAGAGAGCCAGTTCATTCAGGAGGTGAAAGCTAAAGGCAGGGCTCATTTCAGATGGAATTGTGGGTCTGAGGTGGTCTCAAAAGAAACATAATCACTAGTACAAAACTGATACTTCTAGAAACATTGGCTGAGGTCCATGGGGCCACTGTGTCTGCAACAGGAGGGGAAGAAAAGCTTCCTTAACATTAAATCTGTCTTTCAGAACTTCTGGGGTGGGGCATTTCATTACTGGTGCAATGTAGAGTAGCCCCCAGACAGTTCTGCCTCTCCATGGTCCTTTCAGACATTACGAGCAGCCAAGAACAACTGAAGGACTGAGTAACAACCAGCATTAACAGCAAAATAAAGTTGGATAATGTAGGTAAAAACCTTATACTAATGAGCAGGACATTCTAGGAAATAATGATTTTTAATAATGGCCACATGCCATGAAGATCCAGTCTGGGTCACCTTTTACACACCCACCTCTGCCACAGTAGGACAGGGATACAACTGCTGCCAAGAATGTTGAAGGCAGCTTCTCTGATCTTCTGTGTGGAACTTCAGCCCCATACCCGGAAAGTTTCTGACATCATTCTAAAAAATTTCCTTTGTATCTTTCTATTGAAAAACTAAAGGGCTGAAAATAAAATGTAATTCTTTTCTTATTTCTGCATTTTCAAATTTTGTGAGCATCTCCTTCCACAGTTCCTGATGGAGCATGGGCTGGAAGGCCTCTCATCTGTTTAATCATCCAAGCAGAAGCAGCATTCATTCTTTGAGCATGAACCCCAGCCTTCTGCTCTAAAGCAATACAATTGCTTTTCTCTGCATCACAGAGAGATTCATATTTATTCAAATCCATACTTTTTTATTTATTTGGCTGGTAGAATTAAACTGAGAGAATCAAATACAAATCTAGAGCCTGCAAAGCACTCCTTAATTGAAGAGAGCCTCCATTTGTGTTTACACAGCATGTTTTAAATTCTTTGTTATTGGTTTTAAACAGCGCTATTGATAAAAATTGCAAACTGAAAAATTAGACCTGAGCACATTTCTGACTTTTAGGGAAGCTTTGACTGACAATGCAAGATGTTGTAGCCTGTCAGACCCTGTTTCCTTAAAACATTCTTAGAAGACTTATCTATAAAAGCCCTTCAAGCTTGGAGTCTTACATATTGAGTTCTGAGCTGAACTTTCTCGTGTGGATTTATCACTAATTACCATCCCGGTGGGAGGTTTTGGGGGGGAAAAAATTCCCATACATATTCTGAGAAACCAAATGCTTTTGTATACAAAAGGAACTGTATTTTTTAGCTACTACTGCTCTTACAGAAGTATGGGCAAATAGTGGAAATAATGTCTACACTCTGGTTACACAAGCAAGCTATTTTAATTGTTGCTATTGGAAGACAAGTACCAGCATACTACATCTGAAATCATCTGGAAAAATGTATTCTTTGGCTTTTTTTCCATTGAATGAAATGTTGTTTAAAACAGAGAAAACAGTTCTACTTCCTGGTATGTTTTTAGTGTGTCTTCAGGGCATTGCTATTTATTCTGCAAGGTCAGAGTAACTGTATGCTATTCATTTCCCTGAATTTTTGAAATAGGGCCTAGCATCTATCAATTAAAGTGACAGATGGACTTTTGTCTATTGTAAGCTACAATCACTGATATTTCAGAACTATTTGCTTTTACATCAGTTCTCTACTTGTCTATTTTTCTTAATTATGGCTTCAGAGACAGTTTAACAAATTCAAAAATGCAAAAAACAAGAAAAGGTCCAGGTTAAAAAGTAATAGTTGAGTAAGAATAGTTATAAAAATAAATAATGAAAACAACTAAAAGCTAAAATGCAACATTCTGGTTTCCTCTAATGGCCAAATAGTGCTAAAAAAGGATTTCTCCTTTAAAACATCTCCAGGCTTTTGATACCTGAGCAAAGTATTGATGGCTGCACATTGAAAAATGGATTTAATTAGTTTTTGGGCCAGGTTGTGTGCATACTGGAGAACTACTGAGAAAATGTTTAATGGATGAAGACTGGGAAGGTCAGGAAATCTTCATTGCATATTTTTTTAAACCTTTGGTCTTGCCATGATTGCCATCACAGATATATTCAAATTGCCATCCTGATGTTTTTGCTCATCCAAACTGGCATCCCTATTACTATTACATCCCTATTACTAAATAGGGATGTACTATTTTCAGATTTACTATCTGAGAGTTATGACTAATAGAGGACAAGGAACCAGTCAGAAGACAGTGACTTGCTGGGGCATTTCTGGGAAAGCAGTCTCAGCATAATTTTATTGTGCACATTTGGAGGATGTGGTCACTGCCTACCCTGTGGCAAGTTCCCCTTTCACATCCTCAGATGTGGATAGTTTGAACCACTTTTTTGAGACCTATTTCAGTGTCTCTTCCCCATCCCCAGTGCTAACAGCCTCCCCAGTCTTTACAATGTCTGACAAGTCCATAAAATTATGTGGGCTATAGAGGTGTATGGGGAAGTCTCCTGGTCCTGTGTCAGCAATGCCATGCTGTGTATTCTCTGGGGTAACAGCAGCCCCACGTTTGCCCTAGAGCCAACAGCAGGGATATTACAGTGGCTCTGGACTCCTCTAAGGGTCACAGCCCCTATCATTACCCCAAGAGAGTGTAGAGCTGTAGATTGCCGTGTAGAGGCCATGTGTTCTGCTTATACCTATAAAACTGGATTATGTGTGACACCCACACTGCTGCTTGAGTTAGCACTGCCCTGATCAACAGATGAAGCAGCCCAGTTCTGCAGTTCCAGCTCCTCCTCCTCTGTACAGACACTGTTTTTGAAGTTTAACTTTGGGAAAAGATGAAACAGAGAACATTTGAAATAACACTTTTATCATAAAATGAGACTTCTTTATTAGCACAACAGACTCTATCCAATATCAGGTAACTCCCTTTTGTCCAGTGTGGTGAAGGACAGCAAGGGAGAATGAACTGGATGAAGTGGGAAGCTGTGCTCATTTAGTTCAAAAAGCCTCTCAAATACCAGCCTTGCACAAGTCCTGTCTTCTCCTGAGAACTTCATCCCAGTTAGGATGTTTGGAAGTTATATCTAGTGTAAAGATAATTTTAGAATGGTTTAACCACCTGTGGTTTAAGCTCTATTAGCCAGTCTAATAACTAGTAGTGCTATCATTGATGCTGAACATTTAATTAAGAGCAATTTCTGATTACTTACTGCAGTGGTTGGGACCATGAAAGAGGTGATGTGCCAGCATTCCAACTTGATACTTGAGGCTGTTTGGACACTGTGGGACCCATCCTCCAGTTCCACAAAGCAGGCTGAGCAGAAGGGTGTGAGAGCAAATTCCCCAAACTTGGCATACATAGATCATGGACAAAAGATTGCAAAACATCTACAACAGGTAAAGAGACAGAAGAGATGGCAAGAGAGCACGAAACATCCTGGAACAAACAGATGCTGCAAAGTCCATATTTTAGTGTGAGTAATATAATAAATGGAAAAACAGGCAGACTGATAGGAATAGAGCAATATAAAGGAGTCAGTACAAAGTAAATAAGGCAATAAAAATCCATACCAAAACCAAACTAAGTCCTTCTAAAAGATGCTCTGTATCTAACAGCTACTCAAATGCTGTAAGATATGGGAAGCATCTATGTGTAGCTGTTGGGATTAATCCCTGTATCTAATGTCAAAAAAGATTTTTCAAGTGTGCTTTGCTTTTGCACCAGTGCAAAAGGCTGCCAGTGCACGACTAAATAAGTATTCACATGTTATTTAAAAATAATTTTTATCTCTTGGGTAGTTCTATCCTGTATTACCATATGAATGTAAACCAGCTGACATTGTGATGAATTGGAAGAGGTTTCTTAGGCATTTATTAGGTATTTTGTTATATTTACTATTTGAAAATATTTTCAGTGTTGTGCTGGAATTCTGGATAGCCAAATAAATAGGTAGCAATCTAAGTCTGAAAAAAACCAGTCCACAATAACCTGCAGACTCTAAAGTACTGCCACCTATCAAAAAAAACCCTAGAGAATTCAGATGCAAAAGAAAGGCATTTTTTTGATACTCAGGATCTCACAAAACCAGCCACTTTAAGCCTGGGGAGGAAATGACGGAGTAGCTTAACGACCTTAACATTTCATAAATGGTATCAGTGGACCCTGCAAGGGAGTCACTACATTTGTAACACTTTTCCTTAGTGCAATATTGAAATTGAGAGTTACTGCAAAAAACACTGCTGGCCTGGCGATTGTGCAGTATTTTGATGGATTTAGATGAGATTTGGATTTAGAGAGAGAAAACTGGGAAAAGATGCCTGTGTAATTTAAACTGTGATTGCTGAGCAGAACAACATCCCAGCTATAAAGCTGTAAAAGGAAAAACAAAGGTTCTGATATTTCCCTCACTAGAAACATAAGTAGTGTGGGACTGAGGCAAGGAAAGAAACAAAACAATCAATTCAATATTCAAACAAAAACCAAACAAATAAAAAATACTCTTTTCATGACACAGAGCAAAATTTCATGACAAACATGCTTGTATCATCTTGAAGTGATTTGAAGTCATAAGATTCATGCTATGAAGATGAAAGACAGCAATAAAAGCAGTTATCACTAGGACTCTCTGCCCAGAGCAGGATATGACTTGTCCTGTTCTCCCTCCCAGCTCCTTGTAGCCTTCAATCAAGGGTGGCCAGCCTGGCCAGAGTACCCATGTGGAAAGGTGGGAAGAACAAAAGCCAGCTCAGACTGAGGAATTTTGCAAGTTACAGGGTTGTGTCAGCAGCCTAAGCACATACCAACTGTTGTTACTTGCTGGTCTGGGAACAATAAATCACTGTCCAGCTCCACAGTTCTTCCTCAACACTATACAAGGCCATTGCTATCCTGGATTAACAGATCCATCAGCAGTTTCCATGAGGCACATCCTCTGTTCCAGCAGAGGTGAACACAAATGCCTAAGCTGGAATTCTAGCAACAGTGGAGGAGATGGCACAGCAATACAGAGGAGGCTGTAGAACAATAAAATGCTCTTTATTTCACCCCCATGCAGTGCCCCAGGCTCTGATCCACAGCAGTCACCCTTTGCAGCACGGCTCACAAAAGAGCACACATTTTGGCCTGTATACTGTATACTTGCAGTGCCAAATAGGTTTTTTCTCTGATTGCACCCAGATAAAACATCCAAGATTTCTGTCATAACAGCAGACAGAAAAACAAATAATGTGTATTACTGCACAGCTTCCTTGCACAAAGACTGGGGTAAAAGTGTATCTTACCAATCTGCCATGAATCCCGGGTTTTCCTTTGGCTAATTGCTGGTACACATGCCATGCCATGGGCTGGCTATATGAAGACACCCAAGCTATTAAAGGAAATTCTCATACACAGAAATCAACAGCTTCAAGCTGTTAGGACTAGTCACACTTTGAGTACATGCTGCTTGACAGTGAGAACTATGCAACAGCAATTTATTGTTACGGAAAATTCTGCCTCCATGTTTCTTTCATTAAATAACTTATTTTGTCTTTATTTCTAGCAACCAAAATAAGGTAGGATCAAGTTTAATGACTTCTGAGGCAAAAACTTGCACTAAAGTATATTTTTTTTTGTAAAGTGTGGAAACATCCACTGATAAACAACTGTTTGTCTGTCCAGCACCTGAAGAAGACCCACATTCCTGCACATGCCAAACCAGCTAACACAGTGAGGATATGATGAACCGTGAAAGAACAGAATGTCTTGTTCATTTACATACAGTAAACACATGTTTCATCCAAACACAATTGTGAAATAGTTTTGAAATCCTTCTTTCATTGCAGTTTGGAGACTGTTGGCTAACAAGACTCCCAGAAGGTTTTATTGTCTCTTGTTTACATGGGAGGATCAAGTTACAAAAAAAAATGTTTTGGAAATATAATTTGTGTTTTGTTTCCTGAGCACCTTATTTCTGTTGAACTAGTATTTCTACAATTAAGCATCAGGCACCTCCAGGATCCTTCCAGCATAAACTTATGCTTTAAAGAAAGACATGCATAAAATCTGGCACACATAATGATAGTCTGTCTTTATCACCACAGTCAAGATAAAATTTAGAAGCTGGAAACATGGCTGTCTAGCAGTCATAATTCTATCTGCATTTATCTGGCACCAGCTTTCCTTACTCTTTATTTTGATTCATTCTGTATTTTATTCTCCAAATATTTTCTTAGATTGAGTACCTGTAGTACTAATCCCTGACATGCTGAGTAATTCTAATTCTGGCCACTTATGGGAGTAGGTGTGGAGGCTGTGCAAGACTTCACAGAATGAAATCCAAAAGACAAAACTGGCATATATTATAAAGTCATCATGGCAACAGCAAAATGAGTTTCCATGAAAAGATGTCTTGGAGGAAAGTCTGTGTATCTCAGGGAGCAAGTCTCAAAGTTTTCCAGCAATGGATGCTGAAGAGCATTTCAGGAATCAAGGCATGCCCAAAGGAAAACCAAATGAAACCAAAACAAATCAGGCTAGATAGTAAGCTTTTACTTAAAAAAAAAAAAGAGTTCTATTTTGAAATAGACATAAGTGTAACAAGCTTGGTGTTCTCTCCTGGATGCCTGGCAGTCAGGGAAACCCACACCATCAGGGCCTGGTCTGACAGAGGCCAACCCTCGTGTACTCTTCCAAGTATATTACAGCACAAAGAGAGTAAAACTGGGAAGGAGGAAGAAAAGGACAACAAACAGCAGGGAATGCAGCGAGGCACAACATTTTTCATCTTCAGAAGTAATGCTTTGTAATTTCTGTAATGAGTTTCACTGATGAGTTTGAAGAGATCTGTTAATGGATTTCTTAACTCACATAATGTCCTTCTGTCATAGCAGAATTAAATTGATACACAAACAAGTAAACTGAGAAGCTGGGAAAGCCCATTCCTGGCCAAACATGAGCAGTCCAGCTGGGAATGGGGTGAACCTGCAGATGCAGCAGCCCCTCCCATCCCATGGCACTGCCTCAGGAATGTGCCACCAGGAGAAAGACAACTGGGCCAATGCTCCCTTCTCCCCTTCCACACCTCTGCTGCTCATCTGTTCCCTTCAGGTCCTGCAAAGTTCCAGCTTTTGCTTTTGGTAAGTTGTAAACCAGAGTAAGTCAGAGCACCCACAATATGGTTTAGTGAAAATGGCACCAAACGTTTGAGCATCAATGATCCCTGAAGTATGTGCATAATTAGGAGAAAATCTACTCCAGTCTAGCTCATGGCCACACCAGCCAATTATCATAATCAGCAATCATCTAAAAATCCAAGACTAGAACAATGTCAATGTGGAAAAAGAAATAATTTTATGATTTGCCTTTACCCAGAGAATATGTCATAAAACAGGCACCAAAAGTCATTTGTTTCTACAAAAATTGTACTTCTGTGCTTCCTTTTTTTGTGAATAAAACATCCATTAAGCATTTGGGAACACCATGAGTCAGAGGAAGCTTGCATGGGACTCTCAGCGTGTAGGACAGTACTATTGTTTTAAAGTCATCAGCTTGGGATGGCTATCACCACATTAAGAATGACTTCCAAAGCCACAAAAAGTAGAATTCAGCCATGACTATCCCTCTCTATCTACTAAAAATAATTGAAAGACTGGAATTTTTTGTTCTAATAGTAATCAAGAACCAAAGAAATGATGGAAGCAATAGCACAGTTACAGTGTATGAATAGTCATTGATGGATGAGGTCTGAAAATTATTCTGATCATTAAAGGCAAGTGGAAGCCAAGCAAATCAAAAAGAAATAGGAATTTTCAACACTTAGTCTGGATGTGCAGGTCCTCACAGAAGAATAGCAATTTAAACATCTGTTACTGTCTGCAACAATTTCAATCTTGAGAAATCAGTGTCAAGATTTTTTTGGGGAAAGGACCCTGTGTTGTGACTCAGTATTTGGTTCAAACTGTACTTAATTAATCATTGCTGCAAATGTCACTGAGCTGTAATTCAGGTAGAAATAATGAAACTCTAAAGTAATTTGATTTACAGCTGATGATCACCTTGGGAGGTTCTTTCTAGAAGAGGTCATTTCAGAAAGTCTTTAAGGGAATACTGGGGTTAAAGATAGTCTGAGAAATTCTAAAGGGGTTTTTTATTGGCAAGAGGTAGAAAGGTCAAATCAAAGAGGGTCTTTTGGTCATAGAAATATTCTCGGTACAAAAGCTTCACTCAGAGAAAACAGTGTGACCGTGTACTCATTCCCTAGCAGATCAGATGTATGGAACTGGCCCTATTGTTAATAAAAATCCACTTTCATGACAATGGCTGCAATTTACTTCTTCTCACCGCCAAGAAGCCATGTGGCCAGAGGGACCACTATGGACAGATGGAGCTCCTGTCTACATACCTTCAAATTATTATTTTACTGCACCTATGTTAAACAACCCCAGAATTCCAACTCTGGTTGTAGTCATATTTAAGAAATAAAGTTTAGGCCCTAAATTTAAAAAGATTTTCAAAGAAAATAAAAGCTGGGAGGTTTTTTATATACCTCTCTTGCTTTACTTTTCAGACAGTGTTAACACTGTACAGTCACTTCACTGAACCTTGGACTCATCTGCAATGTAGCAGCTCAGCAGCAATTCATTTCTGCTTTACTTAAAATTTAACTTCTTTTCTTTTTTTTTTTTTTTCAGCCTGGAAGGACAGAAATAGAGCCTCATTCTGTTTTAGAGACATAACAGAAAAGGCACATACTTTGCACATACTTCAGACACAGGCTGGTTTTGACTGGCACCACCAATATTGAGCAGATCTAGGCATTTTATCTCCCCTATTGGAATAATTTCAGATTTACCTTTAGTTGATCTACCACTCTTGTAGCTTAGCTGTGCAGATAATTGTAGCAGGTGAGCAAAAATATAAAACAAGGTAAAACTACATAGAAAGCACACCATAATATGAAAGAAAGCCTTCAATTTAACTTACCATCTCTGTGGCACGTGAGAATACCTTATCCCTGAAGGGAATGTGACACCCACCAGGTGTCAGGTCACCCAGTAGGTTCTGAAATGAAAGAGGCACCATATCACTGCTCATGGTCATTCCACAAAAATCTCTGCTCAGTATTATCAGGGGTTTTTTTATTATTGTAAGAAAAAGAGAGCACTGAAGAGGGAGCACTTGCAATATCCCATCTGGGGAGCAGCAGTCCTGTGGCTGCTGGATGCTCATGCTCACTCAAGTCTGAGCCTTTCCAAGTAACCCCTGCCACAAGCTTTCCCAATCCTGTTTTATATAGAAATGTTCAGTTCTTTCCCTTCTTTTTAAACTTCTGGTTTGTTTGGTTTAACAGCTGAGTGCCCTAACCTAACTCAGGGACAGCTGCATTTCACACCACCGAGAAGGGTACAGAACAGTTGGGTGACAGGACCTGGGAGACCAGCCAGAGCGGACATGCAGGATTGCTCCGTGCCTGTGCCGTGTGGGAGGCAGGGAGGGCACAGAGGCAGCGAGGCAGGCTCTGGTCTAGCCTAACAGCTAGCCCATGTTTAAGAGTGGACCAACGCTCTCCCACAAAGGAAATAATACCAAGGAGCATGGGCAATTGTTTTTCTTGGTACATGATGTTGCTTCTTGCATTTTTTGGGTTCAATACCTACTAATAATCTCTTCAGTAATTTGTTAGAGTAGCCTCTGAAGTCTCTAGGTTTTTTATGGTTTTACTTGTTTTTCTCTTACTCACATTGCCTTTTCTCTTTGATGTTCTGTTTTTCAGTGTTTGTTATGGCATCGCAAGCGTCGCCCAGAAATCAGTGTCTCACTCAGGCGTTACATAACAGTTACACCAGATATTGCTGATGTTTCCCACTGTTTACAAAGCAAAGTCGTTTTGCTCTTCATGTTTCCAGTACACAATTGTCAGTTTACAAATGAGCAGTGACTGAGTCATTTTTGCCAAGCCATCATCTTTTCACCCGCTGTATCCTAGTCCCAAGTGACAGGGAGCACACGGCAGGAAGAGCCATACCAGAAAGGGCAGATAATCCGCTGATGTAGAAGAGGGAAATTGTTTTAACTTGATGTAAGTGGTTAGGAGGTTATTTCAATGCTACTAATAAGTCTTTTAATTTGGCAGTGTTGATGCAGGGTTATTTTTTTTAACTGGTTGTTTTCCTTTCAATTTCTAACATTCATTACTAAGACCTAAATCTTTGGCCACAGTAAACTCTCTCCTCTCTGACTTTCCTAAAATTACACTGAATTACACGTGCTGTGGCCTCCACCCCAAATCTACAGCCATGTATTTAAAGGGTGCTTGCAATTAAAGTGTAAAAGTGAAAAAAGTTGGTTTGGTTTTGGTTTTGCCTCCTGTGTCCTAATCTGAAGGTGTCACAGAGCATTTGGGTAGTGATCGTGAGCAAGGCATAGCTAACTTCTGGGCCAAATCCTGTCCCTTCCCTGAAGATTTACCTCTCTTAGTCTGTCTCTGCCAGCCCTGGCATGGTCCTTCTATATGCATGTGCTTTGGAAAAGGGGCCAGGTGACATACAGGGGAAGAAATGTGGGCTATGCAGAGCATTATTCTCTTGATGTCAGAATTTCCCAGTGTATGCTGTAGAGCCAAGTGGACCTCTTTCTTACATATCACAGCTCTCCCTCTAAAAGTTTAAAGCCATGAGCAGTAACTCTCTTATGCAGTGCTTTTCCAGGCCATGGTGGAAGAGTCAGTCCAAAGAGCCCATGTGTGAATCTGCTCTCAGACAGCTCTTCACTGCACTCCTGTGTGTTTCCAATAGGCACAGTAGTGAGGCAGCATCAGCACCAGTACCCTGCCATCTGGGTGATGGATGTTAGCAGTCATAAATAATCACTGAATCCATGAGAACTAAGAGGAGCTCATTCCTTTGCAGTCCCAATAGCGTGCCACACCATGATACATTGCTGTGTCTCATAGAAATGAATTGGTCTTTTCTCTTTTTGTTCCTCCACATTGCCATTAGCATTTCCCTGCAGTGAATTTTATAACCAGGTTAGGTGACTATTCTTCACAAAACTAGTTTCAGACTTTCCTAGGCACAGCGGAGGAGCAAGGCTGTCACACAGAGAGCTTCACTATTGCTGTGATGCCTTCTGGGCTGCAGTGAACTGAAATGTTTTTATTTTAAAGGCTTGGCTTTGAAAGAGCAATTTCACCTTCTGAGTTGCTAATGAAATAACTACACTCGTGCCAAATTGAAACTGGTACTGCACACTAAAAAGAGACAAGGAACAGCTGTGTTTGCCATTATGGCTTCCACTTACGAAAGGGTTTCCTTCTCAGCTCCCAGATCTTTGCACGAATAAGCAAAGCTGCAATTGCACAGCTTTGAGAGCCCCAGCATCCTTGTCTGCTATGCATTTTTTCTCAGGGTTTGCCCTGAGGCTGCATGGAGGGAAAGAAAAGAAGTGACAGATAGAAATAGATGTCTTAATTGATACTGTTCTCTAAGCGGATGAATAGATGTTTGAAGTTAAATGTGACCAGTCCAGGCACACTGAAAATTCACTCCACCTGAGTGCTTTGTTTGCTTAAGGGTTTGCTTTGTTTTCTTTACTTTCCAAGAACCCTTGGATGACTTCATAGGATCTTACGAAAAAAGATAATCACAAATAATAAAGCAGCTCCAGTTTACACCCACACAATGATAACTGTATTAATGAAATTGTTCCTTTTTCTACTGTGGTAAAAGACCATTCAGCATCATCCTTACCAATTTCCATGTTGTACAAAACTACCATAGAGAGGAAAAATTAATTTGTCCAGTATTTTGTCATTAAAAGGAACCAAATGAGGCTTTAGGTCATAGCAGTGTTTTATCTGGGTGACTCACTTCAATCTTCCTGACACACACTTCACTCTCTTCTCTATTCTGCCTGAGCAGAACTGTTAATGGGCCTTTGCAAAAGGCCTTTAACATTTCTTAACGTATTTTCCCTGCTCCTCACCTCATTACTGTCCATTTTAAGCAGTTTCAAATTATTTCTCCTCATACATACTCAGAACATCCTTAGAATTTTTGGTTTCTGGGTTCCTCAGTGACACACATGGCTGAAATGTACCCATTTGACACCCTGCCCTGAGCACTGACATCCAATAGTCAGCCATACCCTGCTGCATGCAGCTGTTGGAAGATGATTAAATTGTATTGCCTAATCTTTTCTCAGGATCCATGTTGCAATTTTCTTTGTGGCACAGCCTCCCCTTCAGCAGCACCACCTCTGTAGCAATCAACTTTGCATTGCTCCCAAACTGCAGACATAGCAAAGTTTGATTGCTGCCTAAGGTAATACATTGGGCAATAAAATTGTGCCTGTCCTGAGCACTTCTGCCTCAGTGTCAGCAGTGTGTCAAAAATATTCACCTTTATGGCTTCATCTAATGCCAGATGGTTTGTACTGAGATATGGTCAGAGTGTCTGTACATGGTCCACAGGATTTCAGTTCGCAGGATGCCAACCCTTCCCTGCTCTCAGGTGGTGTTACCCCCCCATCTGCAGAAGCAAGAAAAAAGGCCCAGCCAGATTGTCACAAATGGCTGCTATACAGGGTTGGAGGAGGCAACAGGAATTGTTTTCATGTTTCATGAACCGTGTTCAAGCTGTTTGCTGGATGGAAATGGTGAGCCAGCACTGGGAAAGCTTTTTGGGAATATTCAGGAACTTGAATACACTTGGATTAGAGAGTGGCTTGGGTTATGCGACAGTCATGTGGGCACTTGCTGCAGTTTATCACCCATAACTGAATCTGTGTTCTCATAGCAAATGACTTTTAACTTAGTCTTCTCCTTAACACTTATGAAATCATCCACTGATTGTTACCAGTGTTTCCTGAAGATGAAGTAGTTTGGTCTAACAGAGCAGACACTTTAGGCAGGGAAAAATATACTACTCTTTTTGCAATGGGTTATTAATCCCTCTACCTGTTTTCTTTAGGTACAATAGTGGTCTGCAGAGCAGGGAGTGACAACCCCAGGTTGGGCAGAGAAGGCAGGAAATATAACCCATGGTTTCCTTAGAAAAACCCCATTGGGAGCTGGACATCAAAGCTGGCTGTCTATTCAGGCTTGCAGGCAGAACCCACTCCCAGACTTGTTTGCTGCATTGTGCCCATGTGGAGCATCTGATGTGTACAAAATGGAAGACTTATTCTGAGATCTGAACTTGATCTGTAAGTCTGCAGTTAAGATCTTTCTTTTACAGACAAAGGAAATCTTTCCTAAAATTTGTTGGATTTGCTTCACAGTAAAGTGGTTTTCATTTAAGATGTCTTTGTGTGTTGACAACCTTGTCTGAAGGTTATTTCATTGTATTCTCCTTGATCAAGTGCTATTCACAATACAGTGGATGTCATGACCCAGTAATCCCTTTTAATAAAATTCAATGTCTCCTGACTAGCTAGCAAAAGGAGCTCCTATTCAAATAATTACCAGACCTTAGCATTGAACTTGTGATTAATATCAAATCAGAAATGGCTTTTGCTTTTCCCCTTCTTCTCACCTTGAGTGAATTTGGGTTTGCTTAATAGATCTAGATGTCATCAAAGTCCTGAAAATCTGCACACACACTATAATAAAGACAAAAAATAATTTCTGATGGGTACATTAATTCACCTCATAAGGCATCCTGTTAATTCCCTTGTCCCTTAAACTATCTAAAGCTGCTGATGTTGCACATTTGTCTCCCTAAAATAATTAACTCTTATCAAAATCCACTGTGCTTCATTTATTCAAGCATAACAAGCTTGTTGCTCACAACATACAGTTTGTCTTTGATATCAGAAACATGAAAATACTGTAAAAGAAAGAGGCTCTAGATCCAGAAAGGGCATGGGTGTTTGGACTGTTCTCTCCTATTTCCCAGGGAAATGACTTCAGCTTGTGAATTTGTCCAAGGGCTTGGGTGTTGAAACTCCTTACTATGGCTTGTGCAGGATTAATCCAACTATATTGGGAAAAGTGGAGCAGTTTCTGCAGAAGAATGGGTACCACAAGATTACCTGTAAGGAAACACTCTTCTCTTGAAGCTGCTGCACTTTTCTGAATATTAAATACTTATGGAGCTGTGGAGAAAAATACAATGATACGTGAGCTGGTAGGAACTCTGCAAGGTGGGAGATGAGGAAAACAACCTGATCAACAGGATACTCTCTGGACTTCAGTAATAATATTGTTACAGTGGGGATTCTGCAACACGTGTATCAGACAACGAGACCCGTGGAAAAGGAATATCTATGGACGGATTCTTGCTAGATGTTTCAGAGATGTTTATTTCTCCAGCCGCATGGCCGGGCTCTGCCGAGGCACCACTCAATCACGGGACCCGAGGGTCCTTGCCCACGCAGGGGAACACAAACCAACCAATGGGGAACGAGGCTGACCGGGGCAGGGAAACTCTGTGCCTCCCCCCCAGGGCCCCTCTCCCAGGGCTACATGGCAGGGGGGGAAGGGACCCCAACATCTCACCCGTTTATTTTTAACAAAAAGAGATTTAAAACTTAACATTGGAAACAACTGGATAAACATAACAAGAACAGTTTCAAAACAAAACAAGCCACCTTCCTGAGTCTTTAAATGTCCAAACAGATTCTCTGGAACATCTTAAGGCTGACAGAAGGGAGACAGGACTCTCCAAGCATGCTTTGTGGGGAAACTGAGGCAGGAGAGGGTTTCTTCCATTTGTACCTGTTGGAACCCTAAACAACAATAGTTAATTTCTTCCCTCCCCCTCTTCATCCCCTACTCGGCATTGGAAAGGGATTTTTGGGGAAAAAATTGGCAAAGGCATGGTTTTGTGAGGAAAACCATGGGTGAAAAAACGGATTGGGAATACACTGGGGGTAATAGGACATAGGGTAAAAGGGGAAGGTGGGATTAGGAAAGGGAGACTGTAGGGGTCTTTATAATGTGGATATTGTCTAACATGAGTACGATTTTTAGCATATATACTGCCTTTTACAGAAACACCATCAGGCCCGGTGACCTCTGCTGCTTGTAACCCTTTTCTACCTTGCACAATTTTGAACTCTACTACTTCTCCATCTTCTAAACTTGGGATGTATTTTTCAGGGTTATTCTTTCTAATAGCAGTTCTATGAACGAATATGTCCTCTTGGTTGTTAAACCTCATTATAAAACCGTAATTTTGTTTAACATTATACCATTTTACTATTCCTAAAACTTTAGCTATGATGATTTTTTCCTTTTTCCAAGTGGCTGCTGTTTTCTGTCTCGCTGCGTTTTTGGTTTTCTCTTTCGTTTTCGCTCACTTCCGTGTTGGAGCTGCCAGGGTTGCTGGGGCCGCGCGGGCTGCTTGTGCCTGCGCGCTCTTCCCGGGGTTGCATTCGGAGCCACGCGGGCCGGGCCGGGCCGCTCAGCTCCCCACGCGCCGCCACCTCTGCTCTCAGCTGCGCTGCCGCTGCCTGGGGCTGCACCCACGTCTCAGCTGGGCCCCCGAGTGATGACCCCCGGCGCCCTGCTCCAGCACTCATTTCGGCTGGGCGCGGCTCCCCTCCGCTGCCAGCCACCATTGCCAGCCGCCGCCTGCGTGCCACCGCTCTCGGTCGGGCGTTCACAGGGTTCGCTCCATCACGCGCTGCGCGGGGCCGGGCGGGCGCTGCTGGGTCACCCTGCTCCCGCCGCGCCTCGCTGCGCTGCTGACACTGCAGCTTGCGTCGCTCCACCTGCGCATGGGAACTGCCTCGCTGCTGCTCGAAGAGAGCTCGGTCCACGTGGGCGAGGCCACATGGTCCCTGAAGCAGTTTTAACTTCGCAAGGACACAGCTGACATTGTTCAACAGTCTCGGTAATTAAATAATATTCATTAAAATATTCTTCCATCGGCATGTATTTTGACTCAGAAATTAACTGTGTCCAAACGGTCTTCCAAAAGTCTTTGGTAAGAATCAAATCCCAAGAAACGTAGAAAAAGTTCTTAAACAACCATGCCAGGAAATGTTTCCATTCCTTTTGAGCTTGAATTAAGCTAAAGTTTACAAATCGTTGTTCAAGAATCTTTTCAAGTTTAAGATAAATGCCCATATGCGGCTCTGAGAGCCAAGAGTCTTTCCACAGTTCCTCCATAGTTTAGAGATGGAACAGCAAAACAAATACAAGAAGAGAAATCCAGAGTTTACTCACAAATCAGTCGCTGTCTTTAGGGATCCCGGATTGTTCTGCTCACATTATCCACCATTTGTTACAGCAGGGATACTGCAACACGTGTATCAGACAACGAGGCCCGTGGAAAAGAAATATCTATGGACGGATTCTTGCTAGATGTTTCAGAGATGTTTATTTCTCCAGCTGCATGGCCGGGGCTCTGCCGAGGAACTGCTCAATCACGGGACCCGAGGGTCCTTGCCCACGCAGGGGAACACAAACCAACCAATGGGGAACGAGGCTGACCGGGGCAGGGAAACCCTGTGTCTCCCCCCGGGGCCCCTCTCCCAGGACCACATGGCAGGGGGGAAGGGACCCCGACATAATATGTCCAGTCTATAGGAGAAATTAAAATGCCCAGACACCCTTTTTTTGATGGTAATTTAAGCATTCCAACAGGTGTAGGTGTTTTTATGTGAGCTTCATACTTAACCAGTTAAGATCTGATGTGGGGGAACCACCTAAGGACTAGAGGGGCTGACCAGCTCTTTATCATCACTACAACAAGAAAGCCCAGAGGTTGCTCATGTTGCAGCCTCTGAAATGAGCAAAGGCTGCTGACTTTCCTGTCAACAAAGGCTCCAAGTACTTCTGGGCAGGGAAGATTAGTAATGATGACAGCACAACATGTAATTTAATGCAGCCTGCTTTAAATGCCCTAAAAAGTCAAAAGAAAAGGCATCTTGCACTTCCCTTTCTCATGGATCACATACAGCTGCTGTGTGTCTCCAAACAGCTGCAACATTTGTCTGAGGAAGATGCAGGAATCTGTTTAGTGTCTGCATATTTGTCTGAAGAGTGCTTAACAAACCATGGGGATGATCAGCACTTTTAAAAAGTACCTTGCTCTGGGCCAACTCCTCCATGTCACACAGTGCAGAGGCCTCAATCCGACGTATACTGTGATCTAAACCTAAATATGCATTAAGGATAACATATACAAGTATCCAGCAATACCCAGAAATACACTCAGCACTGTGGTAAAAGGGCTCACAGCCTGGGTGGGAGGCAGGGAAAAGCCAGGAGTGAGCATTTGTCCAGGCCAGCACACTGTTCCTTGAGCAGCTCTAACCAAAGCCAACCCCACAGACAGAGGAAAGCATCCCAACTATCCCAGCTAGCAAACATAATTTTTTTCCTTTTGACAAAAAAGTAAAATACCATCAATTAAAAAATATTTAAAATATTATTCAACGTTTGTTTGGGTTCATTGTTATAGCAGCACTGTGTGGCTGATGGATCCCTGGAGCAAATGAGTCGTTGCTGCTGTAGAAAGGTATGTCTGCCTGGCCATGACTTCCTGCTCTCTTGAGTGTGCTGACAGATCTAATCAGATACTTAACTGTGTTCTTTCAAAAGTGAACTGGAAAGGCATTCAATGACCAGTGAAGACATTTCCAAAGGAAAACACTCACTTTCTCCTGAAAAAAAAAAAAAAAATACAAAGGATTAGCTCTCTTTGGAACTATGTTATTGAGAATGAATGGCTGTAAATGTGGATTGCATATGATTTACTCTATATCCCAGGATTTGGGGGATGAGTCATATTACTGTACCAGACAATGGCCTGACAAATAAAAAAAAAATCTGCTTCTATTGGGAGAAAGAAATACATAGTGGAGAAAAAGAAAGTGTTCTCCAGCACAATGATAAAAATAAATACATATTCAAAAGAATTGTGGGACTGCATTTATTTATAGCAGAAAAAGAAAAAAAAGGAAATGTTTTCATATCTGGATTTTTCATACTTGTTTATGTAGCAACTACATAGCATATACACATTATGTTTGCATTTTACATGTTTGTATGCATACATAACAACAGTACAATTTTGAAAACTTATGTGTTGTCTGGCATGTCCTCAAGCCCTGGATCACTTCTGGACAGAAAGAAGGCAAACCCTAGAAATCTGCTTACTTTGGATCTGGCCTCTGACACTCTTTGATGGATAATAGATAGGAGTACCATTTTTAACAGGCCTTCAGCAGAGATAAAAAAACCTATATATTAACTGCCATATTTCTGTGCTACATCAGAGAATGTAAGAGACAGGGTTTGACTGAAAAAAAAAATGGCCCCCTTGGCATGCGCTGATATCAAGGAATATTAAGTATTTTCTTCCAGCTCACTGAGCCTTCCCAGATTTAAGGCAGACCAGTACAGCTGTCCACAGCAAGGTAATACGTAGTACAGCCCTTTCAGGAAGAAGTCAAGGAGACAGCCAGCCAGAGGAAAAACGCTGAGCTAAATTCAACACAATATTACTGTTCATTGCTCTGCTCATTGAAACAGACTTGGAAAGGAAAGTGAATTTAAGCTCTACAGTGTGTGAAGTGTATATTAAATAGGAAGTTGAATCAAGTGACTATTTATTAGAAAGTACAGGAGATTCTGAGTAACACTATGTATCCTAAAACCAGTCTGAGTTGTAGGAATGCCAGTTCAGGCAGCCACTAAAAGCAAAACCTGGGACCTGTGTTTCAAAATGTGAAATTCAGGAAAGGAAAAAAAAAAAGGAGGTTAAGATGCTTATAAAAGTAGGGTCCTTAGTATGCAACTACTTGAGTTATTGTTCCCCAGAGTAAAAATTGCTATGTCATTAGAAGTAATAAAGACTTGTGGAAAACTGCCAGCCATGCTTTGCTCAGGGTAAAGAAAAGCAATGCAGAATTTTACTCCATCTTTCACCAGACTGCTTCAACTCTTTTACTTAACTAGAAGCCCATCATAATATTACAGAATACTTCAAAAATGTAATTGGTTTGCAGAAATAAATTAGCTAACAGTGAATGAATCAGACTTTTTTTTCCTGCACACACCAGGCTGATCAATCCTCAGAGATACTTGAACTTGGAAAAGTCACAACTGAAAGCAGTGTTATAGGCTTGTCAGCCCTGTACAATTTTCTCATAATCAGGTCCTGGCTTTCATTCCTTCTTCTTGCTGTCTCCAAAGAGATACACGCCCACTGGCATGATACTTGTCTTGCTTTGTCAGGAGTGATGTGGAAGAATTGCAGAGTTGTGCATGGCTGAACTGAGCTTCCAGCTCCCTTTGAAGTCAAGAGAACAGCAGACAGTGTATGTTAGAGTATTTCTTTTATTGCATTTCCCAAACCAGTGCTGCTTGAGAGCTTGCCAACGATAAGAAGTTGTTAGTTTCTGTACAGGAGAGCAGCAGCTGCTGGGCACATGCCAATTGTTTTAAGTATCAACAGCACTGCCACCTGAAGCTATCAAAAACACAGCAGAGTGAAGGAGGAAAATGCTACAAACTCATCTATACATTTATATCCTGTGCTGCTGTGGGCAGGCTGCAATAATCACATACTCAGCCCTTCAAAACAGGGCTGACAAGAAAGTGACTCCAAACATAGCATAGCCAGGAGCGGGGTGAGTGTAAACTTCCAAGTGATTGTCCCCCTTTGGGGTTTGCTGCTGGTTTTCTACTTTACTATTGTTTTGAAATCCTCTGTGCTGTTACAGCCGAAGCAGTAACCAGCAGTTCACTTGTTAATGTCACAATTTGGGCCAGCAGTGGAAGCACCAGCTGGTTTGCTTCTGACAAAGGCTGCAAAGAAAGGGCTCTGGGCTGGGAGCACACAGCACTTCAACTTTGATTTGGAGAGCAGTGAGGATTGCCTTTTGATGCATAACTACTTCCATCACATGGTACAGGGCCTCCAGCGTACAAAGCTGCATCCATGATTATGGAAGTAAAACCATAGGATGGGCATAGGACTTCTGCAACACACCTGAAATGTGTTGAAGTTGTCACATCTCCATTACTCCCCAGTGTCTGCAGAGTTCTGCACTTGCTGTTTACCTTGACACATATTGGGGCAATAAATACTGAGTTATGAAATGAAATTCTGAAAGATCTGCAGAAAGTAGTTGTATACTTTCATTCTCTTTTCTTCACTCCACTTGGAGTAATGAAGTCATGAAATGGTTACTTTAATCCCACTCCCATTTTGTCCCATCTTGCAAATCAAAGTAAAATGAATAGGAGATCTCACTCTAGAGCACACTTCCTGCACCTTGCACCACTGCTGTCAGACATCATCCTCCACACAGTGCCCATCACCATTTTTCAGTATGAAGTGCTCCAGTCCTGTCTAAAGCCAGTCCTTCACACCTACAGAAACTGAAGGAATTTAGCACTGTCTTCCAGCAAGCAGGCACTGGTGCAAGTACTGATGGCAGACAAGCAGGGCCAGCCTCCAATGCAGTGTCCTCTCCAGTTCCTAAATGTCTCTACAAGACCTTTCCACCAGCAGGTGTTACTGAACAAGAGAAAACAGCTGTTTGCAGTACCAGGGGCTCCTTCACACTCCAAGAACTTGCCATAGGAAATCTTGCCATAGGACATGCTGACACCTGAGAACAGGTCCAGGCAGTCGCCAGCCTTCCCTGGGGCTGTGTGGGGCACACCAGAGCCTCCACGAGCTGCTAGCATGGGCAAGATGCATCTAAAACAGGCCCATCTCTGGGGAGCAAAGGCTGCCTGTTGGATCCTGCAGAAATTCCTCCTTCTCATGGTAAGAAACAGCCAAGATCACAGAGTCTCCATTTGGATAAACTGGAAGCAACGCACTAAAGATAGCTCTGAAAAGCCATGCCCAACTATTTCAATGGCAACTTTTTTCTTGGAGTGCTGGCAGTGGCTGTTGTACCAGCACACCTACACTCAGATACCAGGCATTTCAGATTTAGGTGCTGAACAGAAAACTTCAAAGCCTGAACATTTCTGGGGCAGGGAGAGTGGCCAAGAGAAGTTTCAGAAAGCATTTATGTGCTCAAACTTAAAGATAGGAAAATGCTACTCACCTGGGACATGCAATTCTTGGGAAAATCCAGATTTAGTTATCTTGCTTCTACTAAGTTTGAAGATGTTATTCTGACTATTTTGGGGTGGGTTTTTTTCAGAAATAAGGTCACATCTTCTATAAGAATTTAAATTATCTGTGTGCCTAATTTGTTTTGATTATCTGTGTTAAGTTATGAAAAATGGATTACACATTCAAAACTCTCCAGAGAGGCTGCAGAGTTTTATGAAGGTACAACGGATATGATGCTGCAAAAGCCAGCTGGTTTCCACAATAAAAGATGATCTGAGATGAAAAGAATATTAGTTTTCCTGATCTCAGGCCTATTTTGAAATAATTATTAAAAGGCAGCTCCAACACTGTGTTAGAAAAGTGGATGGATGAGTACCAAAGACATTTTCCTGTCTTTATGAAGGCCTGTTAATAAAAGGAAAATTTTAAAAAGTGAAATATACTACAACCTAAATATCTTCCCATGCAAAAAAATGTGTTTCAAACTTACAGACAGGCGCTGAGGTGAGGCTGGCTTTGTATGTGGATGTCATAATGGTACAAAAGAAATGTTATACAGGATAGGTGACCCATAGTTTAAGAAGGCCATTCCTTGAATAGGATTAAAAATTGAAGACGATATAGGAAATAAAAAGGGCTATGGGGGTAGAAATGCCATAAGTGAGGGTAGCAAAGCAATAAGAACAGACCATTGATACCCTGTGCACTGTTGACAGCAGCAGGGACAGAGGATTAAAATCCTCACCTAGGGCATAATGGTCCATATCTGTCATGCAGAACTCGAGTGGTGGGGGTGAGGAGTTAGACCAATAATAATTACAATGAAGTTTAAGAGAACAAAAAGCCTTTGGACAGGCGGGGTGCAAGGGTGGGCAGTGTGGGGTGTGTCCATCCATGGCTGCACCCCCTTCCTCCAGCCCCTGTCGGAAGGGTGAGTGGGTGCTGCATGCCCCCAGCCACAGCCCCAGGTTGCACAGACACAGCTGCTGACCCAGCCAACACACTCGTCTCATTCCCAGATGGCTAGTGAAAGCCTTCATGGAGTCACTAACCCAGGAGAGAGAAGGTAAATGTGTGTTTGCATCCCATACCCCACCATTTTTCATCCCATTTAAGGTCATTTCCAGCCATGAATGTTCAACTAATTAAGAGAAAACAAGACCTGATTTGAATTCCCAAGCTGAGACTGCAGCCTTGTCAGATTTCTTCTGCTGTCAGTAATTCCCGTTTTCTTTTGTGTTTTTTTATTCCTTTATCTAGTTTGAGCTGCCTGCAGGAGGGAAAACAAGCCCACTTGGAGGCTGTGTCTGAGGTATTGCCTCTAATAGTCCAGATTCAAGTCTGCTTGTTTACACTAAAACGCACCTGATCTCGTTAAAAAGGCTAACACGTGCTGCAGATAAAACCCTAACTAAAGACCTTAACTCTTTGGAAGTTTGTCTATCTTGGTGTTGAATTTACTGTGTAGTGACTGAGGTGTGCTGCCAGTGATGGATTCAAGTTGTAATCTCAGCACGGGGGGGGGGCGGGGGGGGTGTGGGCGGGGGGTGTAATCAAGTTGTAATCTCAGTTGAGGTTTTGTCTGCATGTAAATTACTGACAGTGTTAATGGCCATCAGCAAGGAACAAATAATTCTACTCAAAATGCTAGTGCCAGTTTCCTGTCTTTATCACAATCCATTCTTAGGAAAGAGTAGTAAACTGAATAAAACAGCCTCCTCCCCCCCGCCCCCCCATTCATGTAGAAACATTCTTCTTGAAAGCTTTATTCCAATTAAAAGCTTTTTTTTTCCCTCCTTGCAGAGAAAAGATGTTCTACCTAGGGATGCATGTGCATTATCAGACTTGCATATTTGCATGTCTTTGTTCTTAACTTCTTTTATTAAAAAAAAAAAAAAAAAAAAAAAAAAAAGCTATGACAAAGTTATTCCATTTAAATAGGAATTTTAGGATATAATTTCTACATAGAGTTGAACTCCAGAAGTACTGGCCATGTGGTCAGATACACAGCTGGACAGATTTTTGTCTCACAGCACTCACCCTGCTCACTAGCTGGGAATGCTTAAATCCCTGCCCATTCCTAACACTCCCTAGCTTGTGTCACTGATCTGTTGTAATACAAAGGCTCACTGCCTCTCTTCATGGTCCATCAAATTTGAAGGCACCACACTGATACTACTGGAAAAATAACACCCTGCACTAATCCTGCTCACTTTTGAGAAGGTTGCTCTCTGGGAGAAAGACTATTGGCATGGGTATTATGCAACTAAGTAAACCCAACTGCTGTCATTAAGTTGGTAATATTTAAAAATAATAGTCTCCAACAAAAAAAAATATGTCCAGAATTTGCTACATCTTACTATATTTTCTATGCAATGTTCACAAAAGATTGCCTGGTTCAGGTAATTAATAGTGATTTGCTGAAAAATTGATTGAAAAGTTGTGTTTTATGGCAACAGTCTGAGTTGATTTCTTTGTGTGATCTGATTTCTCTTTGTGCATTTCAGCACTGCAGTAGCAGCTGAAGGATAGACTGAATTCTTAGGTGGCTGTTTTGGTACCAGCAGCCAGGCAGAATTTATTGCCTGCTGTCATCCATTAACCCATACATATTTAAATAATAGAAAGTACCTGAAGATGATTAGCAGAGTAAATTACCTAAAGTAACGCAGTTAAAATAGTTCTGCAGTAGCTCTACAGCATGTCAGTGTCACTGAGGAGAGTGTTATGAAAAGGAGTGGAGTTAATGAAATGCCACTTCACTGTCAAGTGCTGAAGCACCACAAGTGGAGGACTTGTCAGCACAGACAGTGGTGGTGGTGAAAGGCGAAACAGATGGAATTGCACCGGCAAACAGAACCTAACTGACTGTGCTCTGTGCCACCAGGCAAGGTTAGATGCCACTGCAGTTTCTCATGGTGGCAAAGCACTCCAGGTGACTCTCAAGGCCCCATTTGGCACCAGCAGTGGTCAGAAAAAAGCATGGGGAAAGAGTCATCCATGTCTGCAGTGGGCTTCCCTCTCTCTGGCAGAGTTTTTGGCCAGGATTTCTGACCATATGGGCCCCGTGGAATCCCACAGGTTCCTGTCTGCAAATCTGGCAGTATCAATTTTTTTATACTATTTGCATTGGCTACTTTGTGAAATAAAGTCCATGAAATCATGTTTCTGGGTTTATGCTGTCAGCAAAATACTGAATAATGACACAAACTGCTCCCTCTGTAACAACCTCAGGTTTCTGCAACCCAGCAGACAGTGAAGCCTGCTCAAAGCTGACTTGCTTGTCTGGCGGGTAGCAGAAAACTCCCAGTGTGGTAAAGAATGATTTCAGTGCTATCCCCAAGGGGCTTTCTGAGACTCAGGGAAAACAACAACACAGCCAGACCTTTGAAGGTGTCGGACCATGTTACCACAGCTTCCAGGAAGGGCTCAGAAACCTCTCAAGGAATCTCCCTGTTTAAGCAGCTAAAAATATTTCAACAGTCTGTCCTCTTCTCTTTCAGAATAAAACTCTCCATCAACTAATGTTTGGGTACATACTTATGAAATGTGTACCACATCCCATCAGGGAGCTGACAAAACCTTGTTTTTAGCATGAGAAAATTACTTATACTAACCCAATGTGGTGCAGCACCAGCAAGCAGAAGGATGAGTTCTGCAGGCTGGGAAGGAACCTTCTTGAGCTGGGCTTCAGCAGATCGTTCATTCTACAGATCAGTTAAACATTAAGTTGTCACAAAATGCAACACTGGCTATGCTATGTAGCCATATTCCTCAGAGCAGAATGGTGTCACTTAAAGACATAAAATTGCATAATTGTGTGCTTACTGTTCTAGCTACAACATTGACAAGCATTATATTTTATCTCCAAAGAAAAGAAAAAACGAGAGAAATGTTCATAAATGACCCCATCAAATCAGGTAACGAGCAGGAGACAAAGCAAAGAGTGTATTTTATGTACAGTAATGAAGGAAAAGCCAGAATTCCCATGGCCAGCCAAATGCCATTGATGATGAATGCAGGTAATTCTGGGGCAGGTACCCACAAACCAGGCACAGGGATTAAAAGGGCATTCCAAGATAATTAATGTAGTGTTTCATTTGTGCCTTATTTCATTTTTCTTCACCTTTCAGCCTTTTTATTTTTTTAAAGTGTTTTTGTTTTTTTTTTTTTTTTTTTTTTTTTTATTGAGCATTTCTGCTCTTTCTATGCCTTGAGGGACTGCTGAGACTGAAAAGTGAACACCTTGAAAAACTCACATTATTTCAGTAAATTATGCACATATATTCTGTAAAGGATCTGGGGACTTCCTGCTCACTGTAAATAGCATTTCTTGCTTTATTCCTGCAAAGCTTTACTATGCCTAGAAGCAAGAATGCTTTTGTTGTACAGGAGCAAAGTCACTCCTTGAGAAGCTGCTTGGAAACAATAATATTAAACTACAAACCAAAAAACATGTTGACTTCCTATTTTTAATGAGAGCTTCATTTTTCTTACCTTGCCAAGCCTGCCAAAATGCTCTCCAAATTAAATGTCATTCCTGAGGCCTAGAGATGTTCAGGTTGGGTTAGAGCCAGACCTAAGTGAATCAGAAATGAAAATATTTATTTAGTTGTAGAATTAGAAGTAGAAATATATGAAATCTTCCAAAACCATCAAAAGTCTTTCCAAAGAGAGCATCAGACTATAGCAGTCAAAGGCAGAATATGGCCAGAGTGTATTTAAACAAAATGCAGAAAAAGCCATAGAGAAAAAAAATCAAAGCTTTCCTTGAAATAGACCTTGTTTGATTAAATGCACAGCATGGTTATTTTGGCTTTAATTCATTGTGATGTTGAGATCTGAGTGGTTTAAATCTTAATGCAGATTTTCTACTGATGTGTGTTTACAGAGTTATTCACACCTTTGAGAAGTATTTTCAGGGAGATGGCAAAGTGGCCCCAAATTCAAATGTTTTTGTTACTCCACCTACTCTGTTAGCAAGTGCAAATATATGACCACAGAATCATAGAATCATAGAATGGTTTAGCTTGGAAGGGACCTTAAAGATCAACTAATTCCACACCCCCCTGCCATGGGCAGGGACACCTTTCACCAGACCAGGTTGTTCAGAGCCCCATCCAACCTGGCCTTGAACATTCCCAGGGATGGGGCAGCCACAGCTTCTCTGGGCAACCTGTTCCACCACCCTCATAGTAAACAATTATTTCCTAATATCTAATCTAAACCTACTCTGTTTCAGCTGAAAGCCACTCCCCTTTGTCCTATCACAAGGTCATCAGCACATGCATGGCCTTCTCTGTGCTTTGCTGCCAAGGCCTGGGTGGGAGCACAATCCAGAGACCAACGTCCCATTCCTGTCTCTGCTGTGGGACCGGGTCAGGATTGTGGCGTGCTCAGGGTGCTGTGTGCATCCACCCAGACAGGAGAGGAACAAGTCAGCACCCTCCTCTGTGGAGGAGCAGAATGAACAGCAGCAGGAAATAAAACATGAAGGAGGCCAGAAGCAGCTGGGAACACTCATCTTCGCTCGTGTCTTTTCACTGCACTGCGAACAAAAGCCCGGCTCCAAAAGAAGGCAAAGCTCACCAATGAGATGTAAAAACATTGATGTTTTCTGAAGGTAAAACCATTTCTAAAATCATCTGGAGTCCTGCACAGGACACTGTTGGCACTGGCACACGACATGGTGGCTCTGTGGGGGCTGCTGCCAGGCGAGTGACTGGCACCTCAGAGTTCCGCCTCCAGCTCCAAGAGGCTCCTTGGCTGTATAGACATGTTGGAGGTTTTCATCTCATATCTGTCCCTGCTTGGGCTGAAATGATTTTACAAGTTTTGAAAGCCCCTGTATAACCTTTATTCACAAAAGAGGCTACAACTTCCTCAAGTCCAGCAAATCCATCTATTATTCCCCTTAATATTTCGCAGCAGTCAGCTGGAGGCCCTGTCCCTGCTCTGCTGCGCAGGCTGCTCAATGCCCTCAGTACCACACAGCTTCTTGACACTGCCCTGCACGGCAACATAAATCCATGGGCTATGCTTGAAAGACATAAATCTAGAAAGAAAAGACATTATTGAACACGATGGGAGTGCAGGAGTTTTAACTCTCTGTTTTTACACCCCACGTCTCCCAGGCTGTCCTGATTCTATGGCAGCACTTGAGGAAGAACAGTCTTCAGCAGCTGCAAAGCATCAGCAGATATAGAGCTGCCAGGGCTCTTTCCCCTTTCTGTTTTATGGAGGGATACATAGCTGTGCAGTGAGAAAGCAGGACATTCATCGAGCTACTTTCACAGAAGAATGAAGACAGCTCTCAGACAAACACTGTAACATCCAAATATTAGCAACTACCACATAACCACTACTCAGGCATGTCTCAGAAATACTCATTTAATATTGATGTTTCAAAAGAAAAGCTGAGGACCTTTCTGTCACAGAAACAACATTTTACAGAAGCACACAGCATCCAGAAACGTGCACTGGAACACACAAGGAGGCTCCCCAGTGCTGCTGGCCAGGGCTGGAGGGTGCTCAGGCTCTGCTGAGTTATGTGTAACACATTAAACTCATCAGGTTCAAGGCAGTGCTCCAAAGCCCCAGGTGAGATGAAGAGCCGGTGCACCAGACATAATGCAAGCCAAGGGCTAGGTGGCTCCTACCCTGGATGCTGCCAGATTAGGTAGCAGTGGAAGCATCACTGTCCTTGACCAGCCCCCCAGGAACCATGACAGGAGGAAGGGGATGGCAAACTCTATTTTCCTATGTAGAAAATCAAAGCAGAGTGAGTTACTGAGGCTTACGGGGGAGAAATATGTGAAATAACTCAAAATGGCCACCCTATCTCTGAACTCTCCATCTTGAGACTGAAGCAGACAGCCACAAGGTCTGACTGTCACACAAGCACACAGGGACAGAAACCACAGTTCTGTGTTCAGTGCTGCCAATTGGTTTGATACAACACTTCATTTATTTGCAGAAACTGAATTTCCTAGGAAGAAATTAGCTATCGAATAGCAAGAAAGGATGATGTTCCCACCAATCGCTTCTGGAATCTAGAGAACACTTTCATTCTTATTTTCCCTTTTTTTTTAACTTTTTTTTAAATTACCCTGTCATTGTAGCTCCTTGACGACTTACTGCTAAATATTTGAAAATCAAGAGCATATCCTTAGACCAGACTCAAATATCTTGTTTGTGCAAGACTGTGAATTACGTTGGCCAAATTCCCTCTTTCTGATACAATTCAGCTGACTTTGAGTTACTTACAGCTCATAGCAACATGAATGAGAGTAGATTCAGGTTCAGTGCTTCATTTTCCATCCACATCAGAAGTTAACTACCAGCTTTATTCCCTGATCCTCCCAAAAGGGCTGATGATGGTGGTACACAAACAAAGGCGCCTTGACATGCAAAGAGTTGGATATGTTGTTGCTAAACAAACATGCCCATGTTAATTCCATCCTCATTAAAAATACAAGACAAACATTCATCCCAGGATCCCAGACAGGCAATTGGTTCTAAGCACCAAAAAACACACAAAACACTCCAAAACAAACAGGAAAAAACCCTACTGTAAATCCATGGTAGGTAAACACTCAAAATTATAAACCTCAAAAAAGAAAACATCTTTTCTATGTCCTGTCTAGCATGTCTTGAATCTTGGAGAAAAAGATTTAACATTCTTTTTACCCTATCCACTTTTAATAGGAAAATCCAGGTGCAGATGTGGGCTTGATTCCAGTGCCAAGATCTTTGCTGTCTTCAATAAAGAGTTTAATGCCGTTTAACCCAGAGAAGCAAAGAGCCCTAAGATAGCAGCAGTAGAGATTCAGAATCCTAATTAATTTTCTGTTGGTCAGTTGTCACAAAGATTTCCTCAGTTGTCCTTTTGCTAATATGATTTTAAAAATATTAAATGGAATAAACTGTGGATAACTGCAGATAAATCAGTTGCAATTCTTGGTGAAATAATCAATATTTATATAAGAAAATAGAATATATCCAACCAGAATTATGTTGTCATCTCCTCCCTCCCCTCGCTTCGTCCCTGCCCATGAGATTGTTCTATCATTAATAAAGGGATAACCATAAATGTATGGAAACACCACTGGCTGAGCCTGTCTCATCATATACTGGTGTTTGGGAACTGAAAGCAGAAGCAGATGTTCTCACCCTGACAGCAAATCCACAGGGAGACATGACACAGGGACCTTTCCACCACAGGAGGAGAAATAATTTTGGGTGGTTTATGAAGATGAGCAGTTGATTTGAATTTCATAGAATTACAGAATGGCCTGGGTTGGAAGGGACCTTAAAGATCACCCAGTTTCAAACCCCCTGCCATGGGCAGGGGCACCTTCCACTAGCCCAGGTTGCTCAGAGCCCCATCCAGCCTGGCCTTGAACACTTCCTGGGATGAGCCAGTGACACTATTTTCCAGGAAGCAAGTGCAAGCCAGGTTCCCCTTGGCCTGGAAGGAGTAATTGGCAGAGAAGCCATTGATTACTGCACCTGCAGCAGCCTCACCCCTCCCGCAGTGCCACACCGGGGCCACACCCCCAGGCTACCCAGGGTCTGAGGTAAGCAGCAGCAAAATGGCCTTAGTGGGACATGCAGTGAAGACACCAAGAAATGCAGCAGCCCACGATGAGGAAAAGCTAACTGGCACATTAACCATTGTAGCTGGCAGGAGGTCTGGGGGTTTTATAGCCAAATTCTAAGCATGGGGAGAAACAGCCTTTCCTGGGTGGCTGTGCAAGCGGCTGTCCCGAAGGGATGAAGATGTCTGAAATCCCTACAGGTTGTGCCTCTCACCCATTTGGGGCAGCTGACTGCCTTTATGAGGCTCAAAGCAGGGTCCCAGGGCAGGCAGGGGCTGGCTACATGCTCAGCACACCCCAAGCAGCTCCTGTGTCCTGGACCCACCCACAGTGATACCAACATTTTCAGAAGCCCTTTGTTTCTAGGAGCACAGACCACACACTGCTGTATTTCCTTCTGGACTAGGGTGAAATTCTGATTGAGAAAAACACTGACAGGAACTCAGATAATGCATCACATATTCAATATATTCAATACAAATGAACAAATACCAGAATTTCTGACCTCCAGCCACAATATCACTTTTGTAATATGATGACATCCTACCAAGCTACTTCCTCCTGGTTCAAGAGCCAAATGCTATTTGCTGAAAGCCAGTTCAGTTTGTCTGAACTTAATAAAATATCCTTCTGCAACACAGCATAAGGATTTTCTTCTGAAAGAAATTAATAAACATTTGACAACTTAAACAAACTGAACCCTGCTGAAACCCTCTGAGGCTCAAACATATTGCTTTTTCTTACTTTCCCCCAGATCACAGATTTTAATGAATGGCAGGAGTAGACCATGTTATACAAGGGATTGTTATTAAGTAGATTTGGGGAAATACTAAATGTCCAGTGTCTGCCTGCTCACTAAAACTGTTCCATTGCATTGATGGGTTTCACCAATATCACTTTCACTCCCATTTAAAGATACCTGAGACAAAATGATTTCCAGTGGAGGTACAAGTGCTGATAGTTATTATATGGTATTCCAAGCCATGAGCAAAGCAAGAACAAGAGATTTTATGCACAGGATGCCTCCAGAGCTGGAGAAAACAGCTGAGACAGTGGCAGTCCCGCAGCCCATGGCTGCAGCCATTCTCTGCCATGGGGATTTGGATCTTCAGATGATCTTCATTTTCAAATGTTCAGCTCTTGAATTTGCTCCATCTTCTGCTCTCTACCTCTCTCAGAAGGCTGAAGAGAAAGTTTTTTCAAAGATCAAGAGACTACCAATAGTGTCATAATTAATTTGGCAATAATATTCAAACTATTGCAATGTGGTTTTAAAAGAAGTTTTTTATAACAGTTTTCTATGTGAAAACAGAGCCAGTTGCCAAGCAAAAGGCAATTACTATACAAGCTGATTTCCACTAGTGCAGCAAAGAAGCTTAGCAAAAAGAGATCACCTTCCCCTTATTTATGTACATTAAATGACACGGTCAAAAATAATAATAATTAAAAAATCAAAAAGCCCATTACATAACTAATTTCAGGAATGATGTTGGGCTGTGAGGTTTTTCTAATAATGCAGTCTTTCACAAAGATGAGTTTTAACCCAGCCTCATGTAAATGCTGAGCTTTTTTTTAATGACCATAGTAGTGGGGCAGCCCCTAAGTGAGGTGACACTTGAGTGCAGTTGGGTTACCCAGGAGTTACTCTAATCACTTAGAATTCTAATTTTAATTAATAAAATAATTCTAATCACTTAGAAAAATGCCTTTAAGACTCCCTTTTCCCAAAAAGAATGGTATCTGTACAGACCGCAAACTTCACTTCTCTCCCTGTCAAAGGGAGGAATTATTCTGTAGGTGACAGAAATAAATGTTTTCAGATTACTGAAACAATTATACACAAGGAGAAAATAATTCATTTTGAGGTTTTACTTAAGAGACAAAACCCATTAAAATACGGTCTTTCCCCCACTGATGTCTGTAGCACTCTGCCAGAGCTTTCAATATCAGCAGGGCTGTGCCTCTCTTTCTTATAAGGAAAGACTCACTCTGTGATGATTACAAATGGAAAGACTGAATAGTACATCCTGCTAAGAAAGTCCCGTGACTGGGAAAAATTCCTCACATCTCCTGCTGCTGCTTTCCCCATCATCATTGGGGCTATTTGATGCCATGGTGGCGCTTGCAGGGCGGTCGGTGCTGCAGGGACAGGCACTGCTGCTCCCAGCGCCAGGGCAGAGCTGTAATTGGAAAGAGAAGAGGAGGTTAACACAGACACATCAGAATGGAGGGCTAAAGGCAGCAAGAGACAAACCCTTGCAGTGATGGAGTTATCACAGCTTGGCTCTTTCCCGATTGTAATTTCCTGCAGACACACAGGGAGAGTGGGAAAAATCAACTTGTATGTGTTCCAGTTAAAACCACTGTCATGGTCTGTATGCCTTTCAAGATGAAAAAGTAAACCCCAGAGTATCAGGATCTGAATCCAGGGATGGATTTTCCTCCTAATTGCACAAAACCTCCAGAGCTGCAATTAGTCCTGAGAGCATCTCTGTTTTCTTGGTCCCACCTAAGGATTCAGCAGCATTCAATATCAATGCACATTGAGCACCTCACCTCACCATGTTCCGTTTGGGCTCAGTGATAGCACCCCCCGCCCGCCGACCCCCCACCCCCCCATGCTGGGGGGAACTGGGATAGGCTCTCAAAGGAGTTATGAATCTCTGTTAAGCTAACTTCGTTCTCTACAGAGTTTTCAAATAATCACTGTTTTAAACATGGTATTTCACCAAGAGTCCTTTGCAGCAATCTAGCGCACTAAAACCTATCACCAGAGGAGAATTATCAGCAAAATGCACTGAAGTGCAAGAACCAGGCCACTTAGTTGCTTTGAGAGCTGACAGGGAAGGAAAGTGAAGATGCAGATGAGTGAGTGACTTGCCTGGCTCTCAGGGGCCAGAGGTGAAACCGCGAGAAATCAGGTGCTAAGGGGATAAAAGGAAGCACTGAAAGTTCCACTGCCTCGACATGTGGGCAAGGATGACTGAAATGTCTTCTTTCATTTTGATGTCACTTTTCTGGGCAACTGATGTTTATATGTTTAGGAACAGAAGAGTCATAAGAGATAAGACACTGTTTTTTCTCAGGAGGAAACAAGTCTAATTCACAACAGAAATCTTTCTCTGTATTTTCACCATAGTGACAAAGTGACTCCTCTCTTTTCATTAACAATATTGTACTTGTCAAGCAAAAGTCAAGTCAATAACTAATAGCTTCTTGAAGCACAGGATCTTGACATGTGAGGCCTTTGCTTTCAGTTAATGGAAACAGGCCATCATGAGAAAACTTGACTGTACCCTCCTGGTCTCACTCACCTCAGAAACTGATGAAAGACAGCAATCAGGGTGAGTGGGAATTCTGTATGGCAGGCTGGGTCCCCGTGGTCTTGCAGGATAGAAGACAAATTTATTTATTGTATTCTTGCAGTATTTTGCAGCATTTATTTGCAGCATTTTGCCTGCTCCCTATAAATTTACTTTTGTTCATTCATGCTTACCCACTAGTAGACAAAATTTACCACCAAGGCTTATGTAAGGGTTTGCTATAAAAAATTAAAGGTACACATGAAAAAGGGGTGAACCAGTATTTTCCAATTGCTGCAGATATTCCATTCCAGTGCTTCCTAACAAGAGCCACTTTCAGGCTTATCAAAACGGGATAGAAATGGTTTCATCAGTGTGCTAGTGCTCCTTCAGTCACACTCTGACCTTGGGCAGGTAATTTATCTGTTCTGTGCTTCAGTTTTTCCTTCTACAGAAAGGAGGAATTGAATTTTACCTTATAGGGGCATGCTGTGAAGCTGCAGAGTTTTAAGGCTGACAGGAGCAGACCTAATAAAGGGAGAAGATACAAGACCTGAGACAGATCCAGCTCTTGGGTTCATTTCCCAGGACTTTGCCATTACAGTGCAAGGCCAAAAGAATTTATTTTTTAAAAAATTTTTAAAAATAACAATGGGTAAGTCTTCATGAAAGTTAAACATGAGATTAGCTGCCTGTCAAAGTCATAACGTTAAATTTAAAACTTCTGAATTATGAGAGCTTTCAGATCAAAGGGCTACACTGTAGCTCAAACAGACCAGAAATTACAAGGCGTTTATATCCAACTGCCCCCCTGCCAACCTCTGCCGTGCAGGCTGGGCTCAGCTTCCAGTCAGCAGCTGCAGTGAACACCATGATTTTCTAAGCTGCAACAAACTCTGCTCAGGAACTTCCCAGCAGCTGAGGAGGTCCCTGTGATATCACCCCCATACTTCAGTTGCCACCCCAGCAGAGCTGCAGTCCCTGCCCCATTGTGGCGTGTCCAGAGCACTCCCATCCAGCAGGGATAACAACTGGGGACTGCCAGCACATAAAAATCCAGCTGCATTGCTCTGTCCAGCCTGGTCTGTCTGCTCACTGATGGATAGATCAATGCATTCCCCACAGGAAAGGAGAGGGGCAAGAAATATGAACTGGGTTCAATCCAGAGAGACCTTGCTCATGGCAGCTGCTGATTGGGGCCCATACCTCCATCAGGAGCACGTGCCTATGTCCACTTTCCCACCCTGCAGCCAGGGAAACAAAATGACTCTGGGATATCTGTCAAACCCTTGCCCTCCTCTGTGCTTCTCTGGAGGACTTCTTTTTTGTAGGTTTTATTTCTTGTTTGGCTTCTATTAAAAAAATTCATTGATTAAAGTAAAAAAATGATTAAATCTTCTTTACTTTCTCTCTAAACACCAAGTGTAGTTCTTGAAACTGCATTTTAAAAGGCAAGAGAACCTCAAGATGGGTCCTGCAGGGCTGGGACACGTCGTCTGACAAGGCAAAGGGCAGCCAAGGGCAGCTGCACGTGCCAGAGGGGATGTGGCTCTGGCACAGAGCAGCCAGTGGACCGCACAGCTTTCCTGCTGCACTTCCGGCCGGGAAGGCTCCTGAAGGGCCCTCCAAGAGCGGCTGTTGGGATGTGCAGAGCCACAGATCCGAGCTGTTTGCTGCTCCTCTCGCCATCCCTCTCCTCTCCACTCTCCGGGTGACCAAGTGGATCCTCTGAAACAACTTGTCCCGAAAGATTCATTTATGGCTTTTTCTCAGGCAGCATTGCTTGCTAGATATTATTTCTGGTTATTTGGCCTTTTGGTTGCTTGATATGCCAGAAAATTAACATTTTTCTACTCTTTTTCTCCTGCTTTTGAGTTGTTGTATTTATTCAAGATGAAAGCCAGATGTTGTATTACTAAGAGAACTGTCTTTCCTAAAGGGAAACATTCAGCAGGGCAGAAGCAGACGTTACAGCTTTGCTGTGAATTATTTAAATTCCTCCTTCTTTTTTTTTTTTTCTTTCTGAACAGGAAATCCAAGAAGATGTATTTGAAAGCAGTAATATTGTGACTGCAGAATAAAAGCCATTTACCCTAATCCCTTTAAAAGCTGGTAATAGGGATTTAAAAGTACTGAAGTTTAAAAATGTTTAAATTTGAAGGAAAGACAAATCTAAACCCAAAATATTGGGGGGAAAAAAGAATGTTTGGATAATTTATGTAGCAAATACTTTACAAATCCAGCAACAGATAATTACTATCAAACCAGCTGGATTTTTTTTTTATAGCCAGTGGTAACTGTTTTTCCTGCAGAGGCTCTTCTCCCAAAGCCAGGGTTTTAGCACAAATGGACCTAAATGATATTTTGCTTTATGCTGAAAAAAGACACATCCTACAGAACATCTCCTCTGATATTGTGCTGGATGGGTACACTGTGATTATTTTCATAGGCAGCGTGGGATGGGAGGACTTGGGAACAAGTCATTTGTGCAAAGATCAACTTCCCCATGGTGCTGCCCAGGTGAGTTCTTGGGCCGTTTCTGACACCTGGGTTTGGCACTTGTGGAGCTGTGCTGGCTGTGACTCCTGCTCCAGTGCCGGAGGTGGGAAATGCTCAGTCAGTGCCTATTTTTCCTCTCCTTCTCGAATTTCTCTTCACAGTGGCTAGAATGACACTCATAGGAAGAACAGTGGAGAAGGAAAATGCAGTGTTTTCTCCATATTGAAATTCAACAGCAAATAAAAAACCCACTTTTTCGTGGAAAAAAAATAGACTTTGCAACTGACTGATGGCCACCATATTCCCCTGTGAGCTGGGGCAAGAGCAGCCTTATGCATTGCCCCACCCCTTGACCCTGCTGTTATGGGCATGTTGGTCACACTTACTTGTGATCGCCATCCTTTCTAGTGCCAAACATGGCTTTGAAATCTAACTTTAGGAGCATAACTTTTTAAACAAAGATCCAAGCTTCTCACACATCCAAATGAACACTTTGAAAATATCCATCCCATGTATAAGGTATAATCTTTAATATTTAAATAAATTGCATATATATCAGATACTTCTAATACCAAATATTCATAAAAATAATCATAATCCTGAAATCTCACTTACCCAGTTTTGGAAAACTTGTTAAAGTAGTAATGAAATTATCTACGTGTATAGAATGTTATATCTTTATTATTAAATATTTCCATTATGCCATTTCTGGAATATTTTTAGAATTAATATAATCTGTTGTAATGAAAAGAAGAGTACTGGCATAGCTATTTGACAGAATGTGTTCCAGTTGAATGAGCTAATTAGCTTTTAATAATGAGATCCAGCCCATGGACTTACAAAGCAAGCTACTGGAGCCTAATGATTTCAAAAGCTATCACATTTACAAGTTAATGCCGTATAAATTATTCATGAGCATCTTTTAAATAAGTGTAATAAGTTATTTGCAGGGCTAGTGTTGCCTTAAAAGGAGGTTCTTCTGAAAAGTGCCTTTAGAAACAGAGCTTTTTTCGTGACCCCATATCCACCCTGTTTTTTGGTATTTTCACATGAAATTGCAGAAGTTTGGAAGTTGAAGGTCATTCACCAGCTCAGATTTCCTTCAGCCCACATCTCTGCTAAGGCCTGACAATCCCCATGGTTTAGGAGTGAGCAGAGGCATCAGAGTCACTCAGGGCAGTATTCAGCTTTTCTTATTCCCTCTCTTAATGGCAGATGGTTGCTGCCCATGCCTCCCTCAATACAGAAACCAATTCCAGGGAAACGTCCCAATGTTGAAGCCAGGAGAGCTGCACAGAGGCATCAGCAACACCCTTCTTTGTCACCCAGCCCTTTCTTTCATGGGCAGGTTCTGGCTCATCCAGCAGATTGAGATACCTGCCCCTGAGTGCAAAGCACCTGTGAAAAGTCAGTAATTTTACAAACTGGAGAAACTTCCAACACAGGCTTTGTCACTCTCGCCCTGAAAAAAAAAGGCAGAGTTTCAGTAGCTAAAGGTGAATCAAGCTTACAAAATATACAAAAAAATGGGTCAGGAGGTGGTTCAGGAGATATTCTACAGGTAATTAAGAGTTTTGAGCCTAAAGGAGGAGCACTAATTTAGAGGGAAGGATCTCTAGGAATCTGGGGACTAAGGGCAAGGGAAAGGTTGGCTTGATTTTAAGATATTTAGGGTATTTATACTCTTTTGCTGTTCTCCTATTGCCATGCTTGGCCTGGCTTAATGAATTCCAGTTGCCAACTGAAACAGGACTTCAGCTCAGGGCTTCAGTTTCTATCACCTGGGGATGCTTTTCTTTGAGGTTCAGAATAGTTAAAACGGGTTCATCAAGAAATTGATTTGTGAGAATATTTGAAAGTCAAATCTTGTAGTGCACAATCATCTCTGTCAAACATCACTTTTTATGCAAAAAGAATCTCTCTTCTAGCAGGGATTTTTTATTTATTTTATATACAGGTCATAAATCTACAAGTTCTAATTCTAGCTTAAGACCAACAAACACACAGTAAGATCAAGGCAGGAATGCTTTCCCTGTTTAATTGCCTGTCTGAGTTACATCTTGTCAAAGTTCCCTATGATTTGTTTTCTTATGGATGGTCCTCTAGACATTTTCTCCAATTTGTTATTATGCTTACCAATAGGGGATCTTGGATGACTCAGAAACATCAATTCCTGTAGAAATTCAGACTTTCAGAACAATTCCTGCCATTCCATTCAGCTGTCATCATTTGGGATTGTTCTGGGTTTGATTTTAGTGAGTTTTTGAGTCACAGCACAATCTCTTTGACCTCAGAAGGAACTATATGGTCCTCCTCATATTTCTTATTTGATTAACTACAACTGGTATTTTTAAAGAACAGAGGAAACAGTTTATTTCACAATTGGTCATTGAAAGCCAGAGAGTATTGTATTTTCTCTCAAAAAAGTAACTTAGCAATATTTATTTATCTTGTCAGGAAATAGGACGAGGGAAGATACTTGAACTTTGTTCCTCTTACTCACTGGTTACACAGAGAAGATGTTCAGTACAAATTTGAAGGGACAGAGGTTCATTAGATGTGTCAAACTTGAAAATCACAGCTGTTTCACTATCAAAGTTCATTTGTACAACCAAAAGAGACAAGCTTGACTCAGAGGATTTCCAGCAAAGCATGTGCTGTTTACCTTGGGGGTCAGCTCAGGAACATGGAGTCACTCCTCAAGGGATGCTAATTATTACCACCAGGCTCTCCAGCTTCCTGTAGCCCTTCAAGCTGCATTTTAGCCCTGCTTTCTTCATCATGAGTAGGTAGCGACCACAGCAATCTGTGAGAGAAAGGCAGGTATATAGGCACAAACATCCACATGTGCATGACTTTCCCCCCAACACACAAAACATTATAGAAGTCCAAAATATCTCCCCACAGGGAAAGGAAATAAGAGCAAACACCAGGCCAGTATTACTTAAGAAAATTACACTGTTTTTAAAAGGGGACAAAATGGCACATGGATCTGTGAGGGGATGCCTTCCACCTGGGTATCTTCCCTAAGCTCACCTCAAAGTTCATTCCTGAAGTTAAACCCCAGTTTTGCAGCAGTAGCAAGCCAAGCTGATGGGTCAGATGGTCTGCAGGAGGCTAAGAGGGATGACAGCAGTTGAAACACATCTCTGTATTTTTGTAAGAGGTATGAAAAGATTTTCAATGCATACTCCTGAAAAAAAACAATATAGATATTTAGTACTTCATGAACATTGTATCTGCTGTTAGCTGGGCTTTCAGAGGGCACCCCCATGAAGCTCTGGTTCAAAAAACAAGTTGATGTTCACTTGCAGGTTTCGGAGAAGTCCTATCTTCACAAGCTCTGACAAGGTCCTTAAGGAAGAGACAAGGAGCATTGTCAGTATTTGGGCATGCCCATCAAACTAGTTTCCATAAACATCCCAAAGGCACATTGAAAAAAAAAAAAAGGAAATCGTTTTTGTCAATCAGTTTAAATTACTTAATTTACAAGATGTTGAAAAAAAACAATGCACATGTTCGCAGACAATTCTGAGCTCTGTTTTTTCCCCTCCTTTAATTAGTACTTTATTAAACCTTTTAAAACCGTTAGTGTTTGCCAAGCAGTTCCATCAAGCTGCATCCATCAGTGAGTCCATGAGTTTTCAGTGGAGTGAAGAACAAATGAGCAATGTCAACAAGACATTCAGCTAAACAGGAACCAGGTGGGGTTTGACACAGTATTTTCAAGTAGTGCGTCATCACGTTGCATTCTTGAGCCTGGTGTGATTTCCTGGGAGCAGTGCCAAGGTCAGGCAAATCATTATTTGCCATTAATCACATCTTGGATATCGCATACACTTAAATTTCTCTTGTCCTTGTTTCTTTTGAACTGCCTCAGTCTTCTTTTGATTCTGACTGCAAGCTCTTGGAACAAGGATTTCCAACAATTTACAGTGTTTGGAGAAAGGCTGGAGTCTTCAGAGATCAGCCACCAAAACTGCACTGATCAGGAGACAAGTGCTGGCTTCACAGACACGTGGAACAGCGCTTTCCTCTCCCCAGGGGGTGCTTTGTTGTTCCTGAGCTGTCACCCAGCGTAAAGTCAGAGTGAATGAGGGATTCCTCATCCTACAGCACAACTGTGAGGGATTCATTCCTGGAGCACAACTCAGCTCCCACCTGCCTTTCTGCCGTTCCCCGGCTGTTGCGTTTCCACCCAAATTAAATCTCAGCCATTCGGGCAGTTCCTGGTGCCTTTTTCTCACTATGGGCGGAGCCCTGACACGAGAGCCCAAGCCCTCCTTCCAGCCCCTTTCCAAACCTCCTTTAGCTGCCTCAGTCTCCAGTGCAACCAGCATGGTCCCCTCAGGCAGACAGAAGGAGGACCTGAGCACAGTCTCCTTCTCCAGGATCAGGGCATGGCTTCATTTTGCAGATTCCATCTGCATGATATCTGGAAGATGCAATTTTCTTATATATTGAGCCATTAAAAAAATTTTACCAGCACTACATCTCCTATCTGATACAATCTTGCCTCAAAAACTCAATCTTGTAGCTCCTCCCCTTTCAGACACCTGCAGTGGATCTCTGCATGACACATAACTGCCAGGAGCAAACCTAAACCCACTGCCTCGTTACTCACCAATTCCCAGCTCCAGGCAGACATTTTGCATCTTCACAGGCAGAAACCTCTGTCATTTTTCCCCTTCACCTCCTTTGTTGATTTAACATCTTAAAACAGATAATTTTAAGAGCCTTTTGGACTGAAAGGCTTCCTGGGTGCCTGCACCATTACCCCTTCACTGTGTTTATTCTGAGCATCCAAAACCATCAACAGACAAATTAGACTCTTAATTACTGCAACAGGAAAATGAGCTTTGCTATTAAAAAATCACAATGGTGTCTTGCTAGAATAAAATTTAAGAAACATGCAGAGCAAGGAAAAGCATCAGGTGGACATAGAATCATAAAATGGTTTGGGTTGGAAGACACTTTAAAAATCATCTAGTTCCAACCCCCCTGCCATGGGCAGGAACACCTCCCTCTAGACCAGGTTGCTCAGAGCTCCATCCAACCTGGCCTTTGAACACTTCCTAACATGCTTTGGTATAATTTCCCTAATGTACCTGGTCAAAGATGGACTGTTGATACATGTTTTCTTTGTAAAAAGCACCTCTTAAAAATTTTCTCTTTATCCTTTTTCCTAAAAGTCTTCAACAGTTTGCCATTTTGTAATTATTTTGTTATCTCCTGCATTTGTAGTTCATCAAATCTCTCATTAGTTGCTTATCCACCAGGAATTGGAGATGATTATCACTCTGCTACTTTGAATTTATACTTTGATATGATAATTTGCTGTCTAGATTTTATCAGTAAGAGCCAGAGGAAGCAGCCTGAACACCCTGGCTGTAAGTTAATGAAGGATTTGTGGCCCTCCTTGGCAATTCTTTAACCATCGATCTGCCTCTGCAGGGACTTCGCCTAACGCCCCCCTCTGCCATGCAGTGAATTAGGTTGTGGTGCAGGGGGAGAAGTGATTATTCCAATACATTACTTCCAAGTCAGAGTGTCTAAACAGTGTCTACAGCCTGTATGGGAAGGGATGGTATAAAGGACTTGTTTACAGCCCTGAATGCACTCACCTCTCTTGGAATTCATTAAGTAGGTAAATAGCCTGAGTGGTAGTCTGAGCTTGTGTTTTGTGTCCATTTGTAATTCAGTTGTAACTCCACTAAAACGGTTTTCAGTGACCTTTGCTAGTTCAGTGTGTATATTTGAGGGAAGAAAAGGGAGCTTGTTTTTCACTACCATTTTTTCAGTTATTTATTTAATAAAAAGCTAATGCCAGATAGGCTTCCCTGCTAGCACTAAAACTACATCTGAGCAGAGGAGTAGCACCAGTTTGCTAGTTGCCCAGTCTTTGAGAAGACAGACACATTTATTTTCACAGAAAACATGAGCAAAATTCAGCCATTCATCTGAACAAACGTTTTCCCCAGGGTGACGGTCCCTGCAGGGACCCTGGAGCTCATTTTGGTTTAGGAACAAAGGCAGTGTGGGATGCGCCTCTACACAGCTCATCCCTGCCAGCCTTGGCCTTGGGCACAACCTTGTGGTGACCCAGCACCGCTGCCAGAGAGACATCGTGCCCCAGCCAGCACTGCCGTCGCAGGGGGAGTGCTCTGGGCTCAGTGCAAGCCTAGACTAAAATAATTAAAGTCCCTTGTCAGCTGCACAGACAGAATGTCACTGTCACCAAAGCCAAATTCCCATAGTTTTACAACTCCCAAAACAGGCTGCCAGCCTGCACCTGAGGCAACATTTCTGTGACCCTTCACCAACATTGACTAAGTAAATTCAGAAGGAAGATGATGACAAACACAAAAATTGGAACAACCATAAAATTTTGCCTGTTTGTATTTTTCAAAACAATTCCTGTTTGTAAAAGTTCCCAGTTCTTGGACTCCTTGGCTCAGCAGCTGCTTGCCCGGTTGCATAGCAACTTTCTCTCTGCTTCTGCTTGCCAGAATCAAAGGGCCACATGTTGCATAAAATAATTAGAGTATTTCTTGGCTCAGAGGGACTGAAGTTCAAGCAGGCTGGCTGGCACCTTGCTGCCTGCACTGCTCTCTGGCTCCAAACTCCCACCTTGACAATAAGTGATATTCATAGCACTGAAATCACAGACCTATCATTTGTCGTTTTTTTTTAAGGGCGCAGTATGGTCACTGGCCATCTCCTGCTCTGAAAATAAAGATGGAAGGGGTCTCTGTACAAGAAGATGATTATCCAGCATGAGGTGGGAGCATCCTTGTAAGAAAACCTGGTTTTACTACCATCTGGATTAGAAGACACAGTGCTCTCTTGGTCTTCCACAGTGAGATGTATGATGGCTATTTAATACTTCATAAAGATGCAAGACCTGACTGGGACAGCATCTCTGCATGCCAGTCATGAAAGTAATGGCAGTCAGCTCTGGACACACAGTCAGAGCCATGAAACCCACACCTGCCCTGGCTACAGCCTGGCATGGCCACAGGCAATGCCAGCCCATTGAAATATTATTGACAAAGCCTTTGCCTACTAGATTGGCTTTAGGACAACACCAGTTGCATTTTAGCATGAGGCTGAAGCACAGTGAGCTCTCAGGGTAACTCACCAGCTCCTTGCAGGACTGTGCTCTGGGAGGTTGCTGAGGGGACACTGTTTTGGTGGCATTTCATGTGTTTCTGCATACCTGTGCATTTCCTTTGGGGATGTACCCCAATAGAGAACATGGCCTTTCTGAAACAGAGACCCAAGCTGTGCCCCTCATCACTTCTCTGTTTTATGCTTTGTCCATAAAATCTATAAGGGTAGGCAATTACCCTAAATTCTTTCCAGCTGCCGCAAGCATAACCATCTTTAGAAGCAGTCCAACTTTCAACAGAAAAAAAAACCTAAAAGATCACTCTAAAAAGAGATGTTTTACAGGATCTTTAGGGCAAAAACCTGATCAAGCTTACAATGACAAATGACTGCCTTTGATGGAAATATGCAGATACACACGTACAAGGATTCAGCCCTGCTGTCCTGTATTCCTGCTGTTACTGGCAAATGGTCCATGGATTTAACGCAATCCTTTACTTGACCCTAAAACTTCCCCACATATTTTTTTTACATCTCATAATTTGCAGAGCACAGTGTCAGCAGGAAAGAAATCACAGTGAACAGTCATTCCATCCCTGTGCAGCAGCTCTGAATCACATGGGCAATCCAGCATGGTCCTTGCTGTGCTTTTGGGCCAGGCCACCCATCAGCAGTGCCAGGGTTTGCTGACAAGCAACAGAAAAAGGCTCTGCCCTGGCAAGCAATCAGAAGAGCTCGCAGCAGCCACGCTCAGTGCCCACCACGCTGTGTGGGGTCGGCTGGCAAACATGGCCTCCTGAGCTGTGGACACGAGCAACACATAAAACCTCAGTGGCTCAGGGAAAGCTGCTCAGTGATTTGGCCAAAGTGCCCAGCAAGCAGCTTCTGAGCATCCTGCCACTTCCTGACAGCTGAGACAGAATTGTCTCCTTTGTTCCTCTTTCCAAAACCCCACACTCCCCAATTCTTCTCTGTAAATCCAAACGGGTGGCTCAGATGCAAACCACAGGAGAAGAATCAGCCCTATCTTGCATCTACCCATATCCTCTGGTGCAGGTCCTGCACCAGCTTCAGAGGAGTCACACTTTATCTACATCACCCTGAAGGAAAGGAAAAAATCTGGCTATTTTCATCATCCATCCCTTTTCGTAGCACATAAAAAGCAGCTTACCTTGCTGGAAATATGTTGAAATCTCAGATTTAAAAGACCAAGGAACTTCCAAAGATAAGACCAGTGCTGGATTTGATCTGAAATTTGCAATGAAGAAAAAAAGGGCAGAAGCTCAGATCTTTCTTCTTAGTCTCTGTACAATATGAAAATACACATTTTTGAAGATGCTGTTTGCATTCATTTCATCCTAATTCTGATGCCTTTTCCCCTTAATCACCACAACAAATTCCAGTGAAAAAGCCACTCTCAATTTCCCCAATCCCATAAACATATATTCAACCCTCTAAAGATTAAATTTGAAGAGGGTAAGGGCAGAGACAGGTCACTTACTCACCTTACGGCAGGGTCAAACTTCCACCAGGAAAAGTCCAGCTGTGTCTGGACCTAGAACAACTAGTGTCTAAGAGCACTAATTTGGGATGCTAATTGATCTGCAGGCAGGTACCTCCTCAACTCCTTTAATTTCTAAACAATTTTCTGGAGACCAAGATGGATGTTTGTGCAGGGCATCAGAAATATGCAAACTATTTTTATATGTGTGAAGATAAATACATGTGCTAATTAGCAAATACTGTTTTTAGGGGGAATGAGGTATCTAAACATTTTTTTAAAATTTGGCGTCAGCTGCAGGAAGTAGTAATACTGTGCTGCAAATATTTAGCAATGCATAAAAAGCTGGTTCCTGATCATCCTAAGAACACAGGAATTAGTAGAGATTACCCCAGAAAGAGTTTGTTTTATTAAAAGCCAACATACTCCACAAGATTCTTTCCACACACATTTCTTCCCAGCTGTCTGATGCGTATAGAGTGTAAGTGCACACACAGAGTGAGCAGGAGGCTGGCTGCAGCTTCTTGAGAGCTCAGCATTTAGATGAAACATTTCTAAAATTCTTCAGTCATCTTTCCAACTTAAAAAATACAATTATCTTTCCCCTTGCTATAAAGCTTCCCCTCCCAAAGAATGTCTTGGTGCCCAAGTGCCAATATGCCCATCCCCATGGCTGCAGTGACCTGCCATGCCCATGTGCTCCCAGCTTCCCAGGCTCTCCAGCCCCCTCTGGGTGGAAGAACTCTTCAAAGGAGGAGCACAGTCACAGTCTGCTCTTATTCACTGTCCTGGAGGGTGCAAGGATGTATCCTGCATTCCTTTGGAAACTGCATGCCATCTGATGGGGACTTACACGCAGCCAGGATGCTTCACTCATGTTGTGATTTTACCTTAAATCCCCGTTACTTCCTGTAAATGCCAGCATGATCCAGCCTGAAAGGTGTGATGCAGCTCCTGCTGGGCTGGCCAGTGATGCCCAAAGCAGCTGACAGCAGACACAGGGGAGGAGACACTCAGCTTAAAGAATCCTAAGTTTTGGCTCTTCCACTGGGATAAAAACAACCACTGAGCAATTTGTTGTTCAGGTGAGAAACTCTTCTGTTCACACAGCCCATGTGAGGAAGAAAAGGGTTGTTATTCTGAGAAAAAAACCACTGTATTTTCTATCTCATCCTCCCCCTAGGCTCACACTGACACAGAGCTGCTGGGTTATGGCTGCTCAGTATCCACAGCCGTGCTCTGGGCACAAGCTGGGGCTCTGGGCAGTGAGTTGAGCTCCACTCCTGCTGCTGCCTATTTGTAGCCTAAAAAGCCCTCAGGGAGCAGCCCAGACCACCACTCAGCTTGCCATTCAAACACATGGAGTGGCTAAGTGGGGAGTATCACCTTCACGCTGCTGAGGCCACCCAGTACCATGGGCCGCTCTGAGGGCTTTCATATCCCTGCCTGACTCCCAGGCTGTGTGGGATCCCTCATCAGAAATGAAGCACTGCCTGAGCAATATAATCTCCCTCCTTTTTTCTTCTTTAATGAATGCAACAATGACAGCACAGTTATGATAGAAGGTTCCCTCTGGCAACAGAATCATAAAATAAGAATATGATAGATCCTCTGTCTGTTCAGAGCTGTATGTTGGCTCTGGCATTTTTATTTTTTAAAAATTCAGCTCACAAGTAAATGAACTTGGGCTAAAGCTTTTGGAAGTTGGTTTAGTGATCTTGAATAGGATTTGGTCCCATGAAAAGTTTCTTGCAGCTTCTCCTACTTTGAGTTGTAGAAATAGACATGGAAATAGCCATAGAAAAACCATAGATACTGGGGATTCTTCCTAAAAACCTCTCCTTGGTGATAAATATTGTTGTTCTTCAGATTTTTTACACTGTTTTTAGAAAATCAAGCAGTCCAAAGTTCAAAAATGTCAAACCTAAGGCTATTTGGACAACTTATACCATTGAATGGAAGACACATTGATTACAGACATGTTTGGTGATATTAGCACCAAACATAAGTGTTTGAACATCACCTCAATGCTTCAAGAGAAAACCCCTCCTTAAAATCTCTATGACAGTGGGAAATGGGGAGCCTTTTATCCTCCATGTGGAGACCTCTGTGGTGGCAGCTTTTGGCACACTGGCAAGTCCAGCTGAGGTCATGGAGCCCTTGGCTGTGCCCAGCTCTGAGGATGGCGTGACCTGCTCCTGAGAATATGTTGTGATGAGGGTGCAGGTGAGCATTATCACCTTTCCATCATATCCTTTTAGACTTTTTAAAGCCAAAGGCCTTCCAGGAGAATATAAGAACAGCTGGACCCCTGGTTTGTCTGGTCTTGGTGTTTTCTGCACCAGCTGGATCCTTTCAGCCAGAAATGTCTCATCTTTGGCTTCCATCCAGTTATGTGGAACCGCATCAAAGCCATCAGTATTACCTCAGTCCCTGAACTGAACCTGAAGGGGAAGTGAAAACCACTCCACCCATGGGCCTCAGCAAATAAATATTTGGTCTTTCTTTTCTTTAGGACTGTGAAAAAAGCCCCTTTTACCAACAACAAACCTGGGTACACATGAGAAGCTCATCCCAAAGGCAATACTTGAGCCCTGGTCCTAACTGATGGAAATAATGAATACATGATATACTGGTAAATCTTGTCTATGGTGCAGTAAATCTGTCTAAAATTTTGTAGTTCCCATAAAGTGAACTATTTGGCAATAAATTCTTTCAAGTCATAGAAACAGGACAAAGCAATGAAGATGCTGTCACTGAAATGTAGAGAAAACAATAATTTCCAGCAAGTATTAATTTTATAAAAATATATATGCATAGTGCGTATAAAATACATATAAAATATATATTGATATAAAATCTCATTACAGGGTATGCCAGGCATGCAGGTTTATGTGTAGAATACACATGCTATCCAACTACAAAATGTTACACAGTGATTTGTTGCTTTTAGCAAGTCTGCTCTTAAAACCGCAGTTCATAACCTTGACTATCCACATTTTGAACTGTAATGTTTATAGCAGGTTTTTTATACGGTAGTTTTCTCACTTATAAAACTATCTGTATGTTTAACACACCTATGAAAAAATATTTTCTTCCACTGCAATTGAAAATGGGTATTTTTTCACTAATTGGCAAAGCTATTTATCTGAAATATATTAAATTAATTGGTTTGGCAATTGTTTGTGATTTTGCACTCTGACAGAATACGTAATTTGCATAAATAAATACTAAACCTCTGTCAACTTGGCTGACAAAAGTATTCTCCCTTTTTTAGTTTTAAATTGCAGCATTTGCATTAAAATGGACAAGCTTGATAAAAACAAGCCACAAAGAGATAAAATTACCTTGGAAAGGAAATACGGAATTCACTTAAGCAATTTCTTTGTGTCCAAAACACTCTTTGTAGGGTCATGTGTCAGTTTGGCAGATTGGGTTGGTGGTGTGTGCAAGAGAGTTTGACAAGCCCAGAGGTACCAGAGAGAATGATCCTGATTCTCAGTATCACAGAAGAATTGCCGTGTCATACCTGTTAAGCAAACAGATTTGCAGTGAAATCTAAATGAGGCTTATTTGGGAGATTTAGAAACCTGCCTAAAGAGTATCAATATTGCCAATACAAGCCTTAACCCTCTGTTGGGGTTTCCAGTTGATCTCAAGTGTGGTATTTGGGGTATGAACTCCAGTGTGAGAGGGTGGAAACTTTACACTCCTTTCTTAGCCCTGTCTTGGGTTATGCAAAGCACTGAGAAAGAGCAGGTTTGCTGTCAGTGGCAGCCCACTATTTGTGAGTGAAGAAAACCCTCCCTTTCTCTGGGAGTTAACAAAGGGCATGACATCCCAGCTGGGCTGCCTGGGCTTGGTGGGCAGCTGCTCAGCCGGACAGGGCACTGACCACCAGGGTATTTAACACTGTACAGCCAAGTGATTCCTTCACAGCTGCTGCTCCTCCAACACAAGCATTTGCTATGCAGATCTATTAATTGCAAACTGAAAGCATCCACATACTCAGGATAGCTGCAACATTTTCCCCGGGAATGTGGGAGATATTTGACATTACCAGCTTCAAAGAGGGGGAGAGGGAGAGAAGGAATTTAATTCTGCTTGTGTATGAGGTAACGTCAATTCCTTGCAGTCAGGAGACTGGGGCTTAATTGATATCATATGGCTAACAAAGTAATCCAAAGCCAGCCTCATTTGATTGCTTTTTAATAACTAATAACTCTCAGTGGGAGTCCAAAATATGTATGTATGAAAAAGAGTGCTGGAGCTGCCTCTGTTGTCTGCCAAGATCACTGTTACTGAAGCAAATTTGTACCTTTTGCAGTCCTGGAATAAATACCAGCAGTGGCTGGACACGTACTCTCTCAGCCTGCCCCAGCCAGGAGTGTCTGGAAGAGCTGCAGAGGGGTTGGAGGGCATGTCCCTGGCAGTGGCAGTGGTTGTCCACCCTCGCTGGGGTGGGTGTCGATCCATGGCTGGAGAAAGGATTGAATCCCTCCAGATGTTCCTACCTTGCCTGCCCAGGCCAGCTCCACGCCTGGCATGGCTGCAGGGCAGATAAAGTTGTTGCCACTGGGCCATAAGTCAGTCAGAAATAATTTTTCCCATGGAGTTCATTGCTTTCCTGAGTCACAGATCCCAAAGCAAGGAACCATCCTCTGTGATGGGACAGGAGAATCATCCAGGGTTGGGCTGCTCAGTCCCCTTGGGTGGCCCCATGTCACCTCCCCTGGTGTTTAGAGTCTCCCTGCTCACTCCCCAGCCCAGGCAGTGTCAGCAGGCCACCAGCAGTGTCCCTCAGCGTCCCTCAGCCCAGCAACAGCACAGAAATCCACTGGATTTCCCTGAACAGCTGGTTGTAAAAAAAGCTCTGCCTGCACAGCAGGGTCCAGGTGCTAGCAGACTTTTACAGAGCAAGGTGTATGCAAAAATATGGTCTACCGACTACGGCTGACAAAACCAGAGGCTGAGTCCTACTTTCCTCCCTTCTCTCCCTGCCCCAGCAGCGTGGCTGAAGAGGAACAAAAGGATATGACAATGTCACTGCTGTGTCACAGAGAGCCATGTGCCTCCCTCTAACCCTCAATTAGTGGGTGAGTGGCCAGGACTGGGCCATGTACGGCCAGGAGTCAGGGTCACTGGCTGGATCCCCAGGGCATCTCAGGCACTTCAGATCATGAAGTGGCCACTGTTCTAACCCTTAGCAACTAAAATATGTGTTGGGCAGTTACCTGAGGATGCTGTGAACCTCTTGCTGTGCCAGCCTGTGGGAGCAGGGCATCTGCAAAGGTGAAGCATTACCCCTGGGGAAGCTCCCACACTGGACATCTGACCTGCCGCTTTATGGCATTGGTGAAACTTCTCAGGGAGGGCTTTTTTGTTTCTTTGTCTGGACTTGGTTTTATTTGCAGTTTTTTGATTTGGGATTTGTTGGGGTTTGGATTTTGTGAGGGGTTTTTTTGTTGTTGTTTGTTTGTTTGAAGTTTTTTTTTGTCCAGGGGACCAAACCTTGAAAAAATGCTGATCCTGTGTGTCTTTCATTCTGCCCATGGTCAAAAACTCTCCTTGCTGTGGTTGCATCTGGGTTAGTGTCAAAAGGAATTCAGATGGCTTATGTCTATAACCAGATGTAAAACTGGGCAAATTATACTTGGGATAATTCATATGTACTTGATTTCTATTGCTTAACAAGAGAATGCAGGAACAAGCTTATTTAAAACAAGTTTGCAGAAGGGCATCAGAGTCCATGCACTGAAAGCGATTAATAAAGGACCTCTCCTGGGATTATTAGAAAGACTACTAGGAAGACAGCAAATTATGAAAAATTAAAGATACTTGATGCAGGGCAGAAAGAGGAAAACAAAACCCAGGCTGGATAATTAATGATGAAAACAAAATTATATTCTACTTGGGAAGAAAACAAACACATTCAGAGAGTCCAGGGGAACTTCTGTGAAGAGACACTGATGACTGGAGAGCTACCACTGTTTCTGTGAAGCACTGGCAATGTATCAAAATTAGTAGAAAAATTATGAGCTTTAAAACAATTCTTCAGAAAAGCAGAGGTGAAATGCTAAAATTGGCTATTTTGTATTGAAAAAGGGAAGAAAAATTACTGCAGTGTCTATTGCCTTGCTATTCCTCCACTACTCCCCCATTTCCAAACCAGGAGAGGTAGCAGGCACATCAGAGCACCCCTCTTCCTACAGGGAGAAAATGGGAACAATTTATAAATGTCATTAGTGGAAGTGGTGTCAGGAGAGATTGTGGACTGTTACCCTTAAAGTGACTGGTGAATCTGTTTTACACATATGCATGCTGGTTTTACTTCACCTCTATAAAGCTGCCATTGATTAGATTTTCATTAAGACTCACACTAAATTGCACAATACTCACGTTTAAGTGAAGGTCTTTCCTTTGGCTTTCCACTTTCCCTGTTTCTCTTTGTCCACCATACCTCAAAATGATCATATTTTTCATTTTGGAGTATTAGAAAATCAAAAGACACTGTTATTTCATAAATGTCCAGTAAAAAGGGAAAACCAAATCAACCCAAACAACAGAAAGCAATGCTTATTGCAATGAAATTGCAGTATGTTGTTGGGAAAATAGGTACTTTAGATTTCATCTTCAGTAAATACAGCTCATCAAGGCCCACAAGAACCAGCTTACAGCTCTTAAAAGCAAGAGTGGTGTTATGCAAGTTAATAATGAAGCAACATGGTTGGTAATTGCAGCAGATGATTTTGGGCTGCTTCTAAGCAGCAATACAGTAAGATCTGCTGTAGCTTTATACAGTATTGGTAGGCTTACAAAACCAACCAAAAACCCCAAAACCTAAACCAAACAAACCAACATTGGTCCCCTGTTACAGGAATGGTGCTGCTGTAGGAAAGAATTATAAGAAGCAGGGTTGATGTTCAGGCCTGTAATTGAAGGCTGCAGGCACTCAGCACTACGTGTGACAAGTTCCTCAAGACATTTAAAATGCAGATCTCTTGACTCCTCTTCCTGATATGAGTGAGTTGTTTAACCTCTATAATTTTATTCTCTGTCACTTGGCCATGGTATTAGTAATAGGAACAGCTTACAGCCTCATGGGGACATAAAAAATCAATTCTTAGGGTTTATACAATTAGAGGTTGTGTCCTTCACTATTTATTGTTACCTTTCATCCCTAAGGAGCAGTACATCCTGGTAATTTGGTTTTTTCCTGTCCTTTCTCTGCACTTCCTTAACATCACCATTAATGCTGCAGACCCAGCCCCTATCCTTGGAAAACTGAGGTGGTTTCTCATCCAGTGCCTTTGGAGCTGCTCCATTAGAGGTCCCCATGGGCAGGTAAAGCCACCTTCACCTTCAGTGTAAGCCGTGCCTCTCTCCAAGTGCTGACCATAGGTATCCAAGTCAGAGCCATGGGGAGTTCCCTGCCATAGCTCTCTCCTCAGTGAGACACAGCAAGTGTACAGATGTGGGACCATAACCATCACTTAATTGCTTCCATTTCACAATAAGATGATAAAAAAATTCTTGTGTCTGAGCATGCAAAGGTGCTCATAAAAAAATCTGTTAATTTTTATGCCTCATAAATGTAAGTTTGCTGTGAAAACATTCCTTTTAAAATCTGAGTTTATAGGACATGGAACAAATAGGATTTCAGAATAAAAGCCTGGTTTCTATTATCTTGAGAATTCTATTATTGTTAATTAATAACACTGCTTTGCCTTTGTTTTCAAGTCTTTTCAAGGCATGTATTTCTCAAGATCTGCTGTTTTACTGCTCTCCTTTGATGAATATTTTATCACATAGTAATGAACATCTTGTAAGGCAATTGTACAGTTTACAACTGTTACACAATGAAACATAAAGCAAGTGGGGGAAGCAAAAGCAGAATGCTATTAAACATTTAAACTTCTAGAAAAGCTGGAGTGACATAATATTAATTTATTCTAAAGCCAGGCAGCACATTGCCATTCTGCTCCTGCCTGCCACTTCCCTGAGTGGTGAGATTTGGTTGCTTGTGTTTGATCATATTATTAATCACCCTTTTGAAAGCATGGAAACAGGGAACCGTGGTGCCAGCGAGGCCACAGCCTCTGTCTGAGCTGGAACACGTGTCTCTGGCAGCCTCTCTTGATGGCACTGCAAGCTTCTCCCTGCCTGATGGTCACGGCAGCTGATCCAATACTGGATTTCATTTATGTCTGTGATGAAGAGGTATTTGAAAACCGTGCAGTGGGCTTCTGGTCTGAGCATAAGGCCTTTGCCCATCAGTGGCTGTACTGGGTGCCTCCCACAGATGCCCTCCTGATGCAGAACATCACCACTGGGGGAAAGCATTTTCAACAGACAAGACTTATTTACAGGCTGACAAAATGTAGGCCTTAGGGCTGAATATTAATGTAAGAACCCTAACTGTAATAAACCAGCTGCTTCTAAGAAGTGCTGATCTCCAACAGCTTTCAATGCCCCTAATTTTTTTCCCCCAAATATTCTTTGCTGTTCTAAAAATCAGACTGCTTTCATTTCCCTCCCTAAACAGTCTTGTATCAAGCAGTGTTACCAGTTTGTTTCAGGACTGATTCTTGTGTCCTGCTAAAGTCAGAGACTTGCAAACTGTTTGTGAGACTGTTTTGAAGTCTTTGTGTTTTGGGGTTTTTTTAAACATTCATAACAACAGCACTGCATGCATGCTGAACAGTGTGCAGGTACCACAGATATGTTGTCACCATTACATGGCACCCCAAGGGAAGCTTCACACAGTTCAAATGCAGGAATTCTTTCTGGTGGAGGAGCACTGGCATGTTTTTGTGGTGGGTGTTACATGGATGCATTTAGACTATTGCTGATATTTGTATTTTTTGTTATGAGGTGCAGATAAAGTGCTAAGAAAGGTTGTGCCCACCTTGACAGAAAAGGTTCCTCTTCTCTTGGCTCTCTCCTTCAGCTCCAGTTCCAGTCTGTACGGACAGTCCCAACCTTCACCATCCCACCTCAGTTCACAAGCTGATTTTTAATTGTTTTTCTTTTCTGAGAAATGGATAGAAAACCAAAGGTTGCTCTGTGCTGGGGGAAGCACCCTCCAGAGAGGAGGCTGAGACCAGTGGTCACGTGCAGATGTTAGGCCTGAAACAACAGCACAGGGTGAGGTCTGGAGACTTGGTTTCACTGCTCTGCTGTTCCTTAGGCTTTATTTTAAAAATATTATTTAAGTCTGTGAGAGCTGATGGTCTTGTATTGATACCTCTTGAAACAATGATCCTTTTACAGCAAAGCCCTGTCACACTCTCCTGTTCTCCTGTGTGTTGCTGATACACTATTCAGAAAAAGTAGAAGGCCTAATACCAATACTTGTTGTGGAAAGATGTTCAACGGAAGGTCAGCAGAACTGTTTCTTCCCTTAAGGGTATGACAGAGGCAGTGGCATGGGGAATCCTTTCTCAGCCAGCTTCAGGAGCCAGTCTTGCCCCAAAGCATAATGTTACCAGTTTCCAGCTGCTTGAGGCCATATTTCTTCTATTGATGCTCCTTGAGCATGAGAAACTGCTGACAAACCAGAGTTTCAAATGCTCTGGATGGTTTTTGGTGTTTCTACTGGTTCAAGTGTATAGCAGCCTCTTCAGTAGCAAGGTAGAAGATCTGCCCAGAACTTAATCACCATTCTATGAGAAATACTGAGTTTTATTTCAACACAAGGTTGAGTGGTTGGCCTCTATTACAGACAGTACAGAGGAGAACTTGGAGACCTACAGGAAGGAAGTAAAAATCAACCATGGTATGCTAAGTTTTCCATTTGGGGCAGACACAAGCACAAGGATACATATTCAGCTGCATAATACTGCCAGAACAGGAAAGAACTGTGTGATTTTATCCATCATCACTGTATTAGTGAAGAATTTTGCATGGGGGAGGGAGTAAACAGATTTTAAACAGCTTTAAAGACTTACTACTGATTTTTAAAAAGTTGCACAGCATGTGCAAAACCTATTAGCTTTGCTACATATTATCTGTGCATTCAGTTGTTTGATAGGGTTCACATAAAAATTAGGCATAGGAAAATGAGAATATCAGATGGCTCTAATGAGGCAGATAGGTTTAAAAAGATGTAACACTCAGATTTCCTTGGAACACAAGCCACTTACTTCCAAAGACCCAACAATGCACAGAACAGAGCACTGCTCTGCCTGCTCTGGTAATTCCCAGTTACTGAAGAGCCTCATATTACATTTTACTGTGTCTTCTTACACAGTACATTTACATCTGAGAAAAAATAGTACTTGCTATCCTTGAAGTGCACACAAGAATTTTTAGCTGCATACCCATGTAAATGTAGAACTGCCTTGGGTTTTATCCTGGCATTAGTCTGCCCTTGCCTGGCACCTCTGAGCTGCTTCCAGACAGCCATTCCTGATTCACTGGAATGAGCTGATGGTGAAGCACAGCACACCACACCTTGAAGCTGTGGGAACACACAAATGGTTTAGGAAATCGCTATCACTATTGCATTTCGAATGGCATTAATCTCGAACCCAGCATTATTGCTATTACCTTATCTCTGGATACATCCAAAATCCAGTGCCTTGAAGCCCATTTTTTCCACAGGCTTTCAGTGGGGCCCTCAGGCTAGCAAACTGAGTACTGAAAATCAGAGGTGGGACTAACCAAATTAAACCTTTCTCCTGACCTCCTTTGCCAAGTATCCTTTGACACTTGCGTGGCCACCAGCCCACCCAAAGATGGCAAGGCAGGAGCCAGCTCAGCACTGTTTTGCCTTTGGCTGTTGCAAATGCTGTTGGAACATGCCCGGCCACTGGGTCCACCACTCAGGGAGGCACCAAGTAAGATGAAGGTGGAAAGAGGAGAGGGAAAGAGAAAGCAACATCTATTTTTGGACATTAAAATAAAGTATTTTAAAAATCACTAATGTTGGCAAGGAAAAATACTTGATTTGAGGTGTGCAAGTGAGCAAGTATATTTTTAAAGCTGGCATGAAGCCTGCCCTTTGTCCCACAGGATCTAATCCAACACCAGCTAAAATCACTTGCCCATGGACTTGCACTTGGTCTTTCATGTAAGTTAATACTTTACATAGAAACTCACAGCTCAAAATTACCCAATAGAACTGTTTGTAATAACTACCTTTCTATAAAAATAAGCCACCATATTTTTAGGAGCATTTTAAGTGTTCACTATAAAATTTTATTATATATTAAACTTAATTACCCAAATTAAATTCTCAGTTATTGTACCTGTGCATGCTGTTTTATTCTTTGCTTCAGTGATGCCAGACACTAGAGTGATTCAATTTTATTTTGAAATTTTGATTGCATTTATTCAGGTATTTCAAGCTGGTAGTGAACTAATGATAGAATATGGTTAAGCTTTAGTATTACTGACAGCAGCCACAAAGGCTCTGTACTGCCAGTTACGGCTGGCAACACACCCTGGGATTTTTTTGGAAGAAAGACAGCAGTGATCAAACAAATGGGACTGTCTTCTAGGTCCTAATGTTGAATCAAAAGCAGATTTCCATTTTGAAGGCAAATCTTTCTCAAAACCAGGTTTCCATAGATAAAAACATTACATCACCTTAGGGCAAAAGGGAAAGGATACAGTAAGAAATTTTAAGGCAAATAAGACTTATAGTTTGCCAAGCATGTGACTGCTGATAATTAATTTCATTTATGCACTTAGGGAACATCTTTTACATTCTTATATCCAGCATAATAATCTCCTCCCCCCCCACCCTGAGTCTCCACAGTATTAAACCACTGAAATAAGAAGTTACATTCTTATTATTTTGATATGAAATCTGAGTTCCCTGTTGCTCTAAATGTTGTAGAAGGCATATATTTTTTGGTAAACTCACTGATGAGCTCTGCTAGCCATACAAATCATACAAACATAATTCACTGCAAAGATATGCCCCTTTCAGAGACCACTTCATTTATTCCTTGCAGTAGCTGAAAAATCCAGGCATGAAATCATGTTTTCCAGCTATACTTTTTGTCATATTTATGGTCTCTTTGGTAAAATCAAAGGAATGCACTTCTGTGTAATGGGCCATAGTTTGAATGGGGCACAGTAACCATCACACCATAAAATTTAGAGCTGGGCTGCTTGATTACAAAAGCATGTCCTCACTTCAGCCTTTGCACAATGCAGCTGTTTAAATCACTGGGAGTTTAAAATTGGAGTCACTTGAGAACTAAAATTGCATGTGATGGCAAAATGGAAAAAGATATTAAGTTTGGGCTGCCAATTTCAGAGCCATTTCTAGAAGTCTGAGAGCTTACTGATAAAATTATGAGATGAAGAACATGCAGCAGTCATTAAACTTCTTTACTTTTGCTTGCATCGTGAGATTTCCTATCCCAACACTTTACTGTGGGATTCCTTGAATTTAGAAACAGGTACCAACAAACGAGAGCAGGGTAATGAGATTTTTGATGAATGGAGCCTTTAACTCCTGCTGGTTTCTCCTGAGATATGCCCTCTGCTCTTGCTCACTGGAACATGACTAAATGTTCATTTATTACTATGTTGGACAAAATCTTGCAATCCCTACTTGGTTTAAAAATGTTCATGATGTGACAATCCCTTGTAAATTTTCAAGCACAACATGCTAATGCAATGACCACCCTCCTTTTCCTTAAGGAGATGAGCCTGGAGAAGGCTCCTGGGAGACCTCACTGCAGCCTTCCAGCACTAGAAGGGAGCTTATAAAAAACAGGGAGAAACTTTTTACACAGGCAGAAAGTGCTAGAACAAGAGGGAATGGTTTTAAACTAAAATAAGGGAAATTTAGATTTGATGTTAGGAAGAAATTCTTCTCTGTGAGGGTGGTGAGCACTGGCACAGATTCCCTGGAGAAGCTGTGGGTGCCCCATCCCTGGAAGTGTTCAAGGCCAGGCTGGATGGGGCTCTGAGCAACCTGGTCTAGTGGAAGGTGCCCCTGCCCATGGCAGGAAGTTGGAACTAGATGATCTTTAAGGTCTCTTCAACCAAGCCATTTACGATGATTTGATGCTGAGGAAGATTTGTACCATGGCCTAGTTTGGACAGTGGAGCCACCTCTGATCACACCATCTCTGCAAAGTGGATGGGGAGCTGGCCATCCCCACTACATTTCTCTCCTCTGAAAGCATGAGACAGAAAGATGGGGGGAAGTGACACCTCACCAGACACTCTAAGTTACAATAATTGCATTGTTATAATAAACTGCAGGGGCTTTTTTTTTCCTTGTATTTTTCGTACTCCTCCGCTGAAGCACTCACACCATGTGAGCTGCCAAGGATATTCAGGATGGTATCATGTGAGTCATTAAAACTCAATAAATGCAGGTTTAATAGCATGCTTTTGCTGCTTTTACTAATTTCAAATGCTAAAGAGCTCTAAATCTTTTTCTCAAGGTAATTCCCAGTTTTCAAAAATAGAGATAAGACCAGACTTCTCCACCCAAATATTATGAACTAAAACCACAATCATTTAGTTTTATCAGAAATATGTAAGAAAAAGTTGTGATTATCAGAGCTAATGCCAAATCATTGTCTCCTCAGGATGACATCTTGGAGGTCTCCAGGTTTCATGTCAAAACATCAGTTATCTCCCATGCAGGGAGGTTTCTGCAGGGCAAAGGCCAGTGCAGAATCTGTCTTCCACTGTTTCTTGAAGCTACTCACACACTTTCCAGAGGAAATGCAGTTTAAGGATTACCAGACACCATTGCAAGCCTGCTCCTTCTGGTTTTCCTATACTAATAAATCTCAGCCCTCTAGCCAACAAAATGTCAGTAAATTCAATAGCTTCCAAAACCCTGTGATAACTGTGGGGCATCTGCAATAGCACAGGGATGAGCAGAGCAATCCTCCATCTTTACAACCTCAAAAATGTTTTATTTGGAAATGAGTGGAAAACCATTGCTGAACCAGAGCATCACAGAGAAATAAGGGTACAACATGTCTTTCTTTTCAGCTGTTAAATGGTTGTAGAATTTTTTTCCCACATTTTCAGCTAATGTTTTTCTCCTTTCTGTTAAATCTGGGTGTACAGCACTTCAGATCCTTTTTATTTACACCTGCATCAAATTTACACACATCTTGCATGGTCTGACATTGCTTAATCTGCAAGATTAGAGTTAATTCTCTGTTTTACCTGATTAACTCCACTGAACTGATCACACTTGCTTCTCTCTCTGGCTAAGATGCACACAGCTGCTCATCTAAAGCATACAAATTGTCTCATAGCCTAGTTATGCTGCTGACACAAGGTCATGAAAAATGTGCCAACAACACAGAATCCCCAGCGCTCCAGCAGACAACAACGAACCTCATATTTCACTATAACTTGGCAATTAAGTCAGAAGAAATACCTTGGGAGAGGAGCCATTCTCCAGGATTTCAAGCAGAACAAACCACTGCTGCTGAATTAGCTGAGACCCACTGCAGTGTGCAGGCAAAATGTGAACCATGCTAAAACACTCTGTTATTAACCTTTACAATGGCATAAGTTAGGATTCCTGTAAGTAAGGCACAGGGAATGCTGAGATTTGCTGCATAAGACCGTGCTCAGCACGGCTCAGCATCACTTACCCCTGCAAACAGCTGCAGTGCCACCAGCCTGCCAGGCACCCCAGCCCGTGGCTTGGCTGGGCTCTGGGAGCACCCCACAGCTGGGGATGCCAAGGCTGCCCTGGCCCCACGTGTGTTCCCTCACGCCTGCTGGTGGCTAGTGCCCCAGACATACGTGAGCCAATGGGGACCACCACCCTGACACCCAGGCATTAGTGACCCGAGGCAGTGCAGAGGTGGATGCACACCAGCAGAGACCTGTGATGAGTCAATTAGCAAACGTTGGGCAATTACTGTCAGTTAAACCTCTGCAGACTGCCAGAAGGAGCCTTTCCCTCTCAGCACAGCCCAGTGCATCACCATACACACACTTCCACCGCACTGGTAGGGAACAATGGATTTTTCTGACAGGCCACACAAATTTAATCAGAGCACACTACCTGCAGAAGACACTGCAATGGCCCAGGGAGCAGAGCAGGGTTCATTGGAAGTGACAGCCACCTCCTCACAGGGACACCAGGGACAGGCAGAGCAGGATGGCCAAGCCGGGGCAGAGCAGTGGGTGCAGGGATCCTGCAGCTCCTCTCAGACAGACCTGCCTCCAGCTCATCCCAGGTCATTCTTTTGCTACTCAGTAACAAAGACTGTTAGGAACAGGGAAGGGAGGCACAAATGCCGCTACTCCGTGTGGCCAGAGCTGACTCAAAAAGACACAAAGAAACGTACCTGGAAACCCCAGAGAATCAGGTCCCAATCCATTTAGGAGAGCCTGGGTAGATGTGAAGCATGGTCTATTAGTCAAGCAGACTAATAGTTTCAGATTTCACCTGTTCCTGCATTGGAAGAGGTCTGACATATTTTATGGACACAGAAATATCCCACAGTTGATGGTCATCATTTAACCTCATTTTTCCCTTCTAGAAGAGTTTCCTTTGAAGTTCATCTGTGTATTTCATTATTGCCTTGGGATCTGGAAAAGCTGTTGTTACTTGAAACCACGAGATCTGGAATCCATTAAAGATGAGACCGAGCCAGTGAGCACTGGCATGGTACTGAACACTCAGCCACAACAATTTAACCCAACTGTGCAAGAAAACCTTGATTAATTATATCCTCAGTAATTATGTCTAAAACGATTTCTACTCTCTAAATGAGAGGTGACTAAATTGAAATAACAAATTTGAAATAGGAATAACTCACTTTTTCACATTTACATGACCCATATCAACTGTGTAAAATTACAATTCACTAAGAATGAAATCCACTCCTGTCCATCATTCTCAGAAAATCTATATTGCCCGCAGAAAAACATACCAGCCATATGATGCATTATTCAGGGAATTATAAAGTTCCCTCTCTTTCCAAGAGCAATAAGATTTGCAGGAAAATAACAGAAAATGTAAACCACAAAGCAAATTAAAGCACAGTTAAGTAAGTTACCACCTAGTACTATCTGCCCACTCCAGTGGTGGAAGGTGGGAAAGGAGAGAGATGCTCCAGTCTGCACAATAACAGCTCCATGGGGAAGGGACACTGATTCTGCACCATGTGACAGGAACAGTAATTAAGAGTCACTCCTTTGCCATCAGAGCTGGGACCTTGCTGTGCCTTCCCACCCTTCCCCCAGGATTACCAGCCCATTACCAGTTCATCTCATTTGCAGCACAGTCAGCATGTGCATCATACCTGTGCTTCCAGCACACCTCACAACCCTTTTTCAGAGAAGGCATCTCAGCAGACATGGTAACATCTCTCCAAACATACAACTATTTTCAGTAATCATTGTATCTGCTCAGCCTTAATCAAAATTAATTACAATCCTAAATGCAGAAAATCTCATGGCACTTAAAACAAATTGCTGCCACACAGAAGAGGCCTTCCCAAACTTCAAGCAAATCAAAGCAGATACCCTGCGCTGCAGCACAGGAGCACAGTGTCAGTGTCTGTGTCTTGCTGGGGTGGGAGGGACAACCCCCCTGGACAACCTTCCCTTTCCCCGGCCAACGATGATCAATGGCACAAGGAGAGAGAGAAGCATTTTAATGGAGTTTAACAAAAAAGGAACTTTTAAAAACACCCTGTATCTGTTTAAAATTCCATTAGAAGAAAGATATAATGAGAGCCTCTACTTTCACTAAAGGATATATTCTCTTACTGTAAACCCTGTTCTACAGGACAACAATCATACATTTAAGTTATCACTTCCCAATTACACGAAAATTATAATTCACTGCCACAGGGAAAAATGAGCCCAATCATACATCATTCTTAGAGCAACTAATTGGGCATGGAGTGGGATAGCTCTGGTGGTAAATGGTAAATAATGCATATGGTACATCAAATTTTACATGTAGATGGACAAGTGAATTTGCTTCCCACTGAAAAGAACTTTTTAATAAGTAAACCATTCATCTCAAGACTAACATGCAAGACTGCCTTCACACACCCACATGCTGTTACATATGTCCATCATACAGAGAATATTTAACAAGCACCACGTTGCACAATGTGTGTGTGCAGATATTTATGAATATATACATGTATATGTGTATATGTGTATACAGACACACAGAGAACCTTACAATTAAGATAAAATTCACTGTGAATTCACTGATACAGAAGTCTCAAAACTTCAGAGAGTAACATATTTAAAGTTTTCTAAGAGACTGATAAGGGGTTGCCACTGTACCAAAGGCTTCTCAGTCACATGCCATTTATTTGTAAGTTTTAGGAAAATTAAATTAAATTCATTGGCAAAATCCAACTGCTTTTTCATGTAAAAATGAAGTCATTCACTACTGAAAGCTAAGGAGTAGAACCAGCTGCAGAGGGTTTTGGGTTGGGGGTTTTTTTGGTTGTTTTCAGTTGTTTCTTTTTTTGTTTTTTTTTTTAACAAAACAAAACATTCAGCTGTTCTTAGGGGCCTTTGAGTTTAAAACATGAAAGAAATTGCTCTCTGCCTTTCTCCATCCCCCTGGGCTAAAACCCCCATGCACATCTAAGCAATTCTCATGCAACCTATGCTCACTAGTGTGGAGCATTTCTCTCCCCATGGCACAACCACCATTCACTCACAGCTCCACAAAAAACTTGGTAGGAACAGAAGATATTTAGACTTCAGAGCTTGAAAACCAAACAAATTTACTATATAGAGTAACAGTTTCTCTTTCTTAAGGTATCTAGAAAAACTGTGAAAATCACTTTGACATAACTGTGGTGATGTTATGTAGTGATGTTGAGGCTCTCTTACTGTTTCCACACTGCTATTAACACACAGATACTCGAACCCTTTCCACCCTCCCCTAGAAGCAGAAGAGGAAAGAAATCCTTTACATGTTTTCCTGGCTGACACTGAAGGAACTCATCAACCCAGAGCGGGACACAGTGAGATCCAAAACTGGACTCTTTGTAGTTGAGCACGAAAGCCTTGAGCCAACTGGAAATTACTCCGGATGGAAACTTTACGATTTTTCTTTTCCAACAGATTAATTGAAGGAAAAGTTTAACTTGATATTTCATTCCAGTATCTACTGGCAACTGATGATCAGTGATAACTGCTATGCTAGCAATTCAGGATTGAAAGCATTTTTCCTTCTTGAAAATGGCATCACACATTTGGAATTGACAATGAAGAGAGATTTGGCCTGAATTCCAAATTATCTAAGGATCCAAACTCATGATACTGATTATTTTTCAAATCTTATGTTTTAAAAGACAAACTGCAATTCACATTCCCTCATATTCCCTTGCATGTTTGAACTATCAGAAAACAGCTGGTTCGTGTTTCAAAGGGTCTGATTTTCTAATAAAAGGACTAGAATTTTCTCCCTTATATTTTATTTTTATCATGCAAAATTCTCAAGTAATCCACAGCCTCCAATCACTAAGGAATTATCGCAGATGCCACAGTATCAAATATCTCTGGGAGAGCTTCCCAACCCACTGTAAATCAGTACGTCTGTAAAACAGAAATGTAGACTATCTTGTGTAAGAAAATAAAAATGAAAAGACAACAGCAAAAACCCCAACAAAGGAATTCTTTGCTCAATCCACACTGGCAGGTGACTTAGGGAGGCAGTATATTTTCAGCAGGTCCCAGCACATTAGAGGAAAGATCATAAAAAAAAAGTCAAATGATCATTGAATCATAGAATTGTTTAGGTTGGAAAAGATCTTTAAGATCATCAAGCCCAAATGTTAACCCAGCACTTCCAAGCCCACCACTAAACCATGTCCCCAAGTGCCACGTCTACACAGCTTTTAAATACCTCCAGGGATGGTGACTTCTTTTAAATACCTGCAGGGATGATGACCACTTCCCTGGGCAGACTGTTCAGTGCTTGACAGCCCTTCTGGGGAAGAAACTTTCCTTAATATCCAATCTAAACATCCCCTAGCACAACTTGAGGCCATTTCCTCTTGTCCTATTGCTTGTTACCTGGCAGGAGAGTCCAACCCCCACCTTGCTACAACCCCCTCTCAGGGAGTTGTAGAAAATGGGGAAGTCCCCCTGAGCCTCCTTTCTCCAGTTCCCTCAGCTGCTCCTTACCAGGCTTGGGCTCCAGACCCTTCCCAGCTCCACTGCCATTCTCTGGACACACTCCAGCACCTCAGTGTCATGTAGCGAGGGACCCGAAATTGGACACAACACTCAAGGTGCAGCCTCACCAATGCCCAGCACCGGGGGACAGTCACTGCCCTGGTCCTGCTGCCACACCACTGCTGACAGCATTTCTGTGCAGTTGTGCTCTGGCCTGGACTGGGGGGTGAGAAGGGCAGACTGTGTCAGCCAGAAAGATCACACCCATCCCACAACAGGAACACACCCCACTCTTCTAAGTATTTGCTCCAGAAACGGAAATCTCAAACCCAAATCATCCACCACAGTTCTTCATAGGGCTGGCAGGAGGCACCTCAGCTCCTGTATGAGGTGGGCTGGTATCCTCCTGCCCCTTCCACACTCCAGCAGCCCTTGGCTAAGAAGAGCTGCGGCTTGCAGACAAACTCCTCTGCTGTCAGCAGGGACATATGGCTGAGAGGATGGAATGAGGGATTCCACACACCCATTCATAGCAGCTTTGGTGGCAGAGCATCCAAACAAGTCAGGAAACTAATACATGACTATACCTCTGAGCAAAAGAAAATAATTTGTCAAAAGCTGAAGGAAGTTTTCCCTAATTCTGCCTTTGGTCAAAAAAGACAACTACATACACAGCAGGACTCCGATTTTTCTTTTTTTTTTTGACCAGCATATAGTCCATACATGACTCTCCACTTCAAAGTACACATTGTGGGAAGAAAAAGAGAAATCACTTTTTAGACCTGTATTTGGAAACACCGGATCGTCCAAAGATTCAGAGAAAAACTGAAAGCTGCCAGCCTGGTGGTATATTCCCCATCCTACCATCAAATGCCCTACCTGAGCCACTCTGTAATTTCTGTAAGCAAGGCAATACTGCTCCCACTCAGCAGAGCTCATTTCAACTGCTCAGGTTGGGAGGGGGGGTATCTTTGCCACGTCCTGCTAAGCAAAAATTATAAATCATGTCCACACTCCACAAAGTAAAAAAAAACCAACCAACCCAACCAACCAACCCAAAATAACCAACAAAACCAACCAACCAACAGCAACAACAACAAAAACAAACAAACAACAACAAAAAACCAAAAAACCCCCAAAAAACAAAAACAAAAAACCACAAAAACCCAACCGACCAACCAACCAACCAACCCACAAAAAACCCCCACCTGAAACCAAAGCAAAACCTCACAGCAATAATTAACCTAAATATTTAAAAGAAAATAATTTTAAAATGTTAACCGTAATTCTCATGGAGAGTGATGTAATAATTAAATGGAAATAAATTAACATTTTCATTCCACTAAATGAAACAGTGGAAAACCACACACATAAAACCACAGAGTTTACATTGGAAAGACAGCTTAAAACTAACAAGGTTTAACTCAAAACTTTTTTTTATTAAAGTATGAATGCATTTATGCTGGAGAACAGTTTACATACATTGTAAAGCAACAAGCATATTTTCAAGAGGTGTGAGCCCTCCTCAATACATCTCCATGCTCAATCTACATGCTTCACGACTGGACTCGCACATACACTCTCACATACAAACACAGAGACACAAAACACAGACACTGAGCTATCTGCTTGGATTAGCTTTCTTTTAAGGCTTCTGTAAGGTGCCCTAGTGCCCCTAACATTACCATAACTACAAACAAAATTGTACAAAGGAGCAGCATTACTTGCAAATTATTGATCTGCTCTCAGCCTTAAAAAATATCAAATGAAACAAGTTTTTCCTTTATTTGAGTTTTATTAAACATCTGCATTTAAGAAAGGCATGACTGTATATCTGTGAACAAGGAAAGATACAGGAATCTTAACACGAGGTTCTCAACCGGAACAGATGTTAAAACCTGACTCCTAAGGGACCATTTCCTTTGATCTCTACAGTGAGGCAGCCCTGTGTGGTGAGACACTGCCAGCTCCATCCCACCAGGGCTGCTCGACCAGCAATGTGAGAGCGGGGACACAGAGCTGTGCCCACTGTGCTCGGATCACATCAGACCTGAGGTTGATGAGAAGTCACAGTTCAAACACCAACACACCCAAGTGTCCCTCAACTCTTCCCAGTGGGCCCCCCCTCCTGCAGAGCACATCAGGGTAGGACAATACACAGACAGCAGCGCTGACTTGCTGAACCCCCAGCCACCGGGGAGTACTTTTGCCCACCCCTTTTTGGTATCCTGCAGTACATAGTCTGAAACTGCAACTACTGGTGTTGGGTGAAAGACGTGGCAGCAGGTATATTAAGAAAATAGGTACAATGAATAAAATAAAGGATAGCATATGATATAATGTGTACATACAAGCTTCTTTCATTTTTTATTTGTGAAATGTGAATTAACTGCAGAATGCCAGGCCATTAGTCTAAAAGGCTATGTATGGCTGTCTTAGCCTACATATGGTCAAAGGATTTGTGTGATGTATCATGGAGAAAGATTCTTCAGGAACCATTAGGGCTTTCCAGGTCTACTTGCTCTTGTGCATCAGCATCAGCCCGCAGCTAGGAATGCCAGAGAAGCAACTAAGATTGCCTGACCAGTCTCATAAGACAAGCAGAAATGACTGTACTTCATGGTATGCACCTGAACTACAGAGACGAGAAAGGGATAGTGATGGGTGGGTGACAGAGGTGGGGGAGGGAGACTTTTTTCTCACTTCTACAACAGCAGCAGATTTCAATGCAACGTAATTACTTTAATGATGCATGTCTGTAGGTACCAAATTGCTCTTTTGATTTAAAAAGCTGGTCAGACAAGTATTTGGCAGTCCTTTCATTCCCCAGTTTCAATTGTTGCTTATTCATCTATCAGCTCTCATTCCCTAAGCCATTCTGCCTTTGCTGAACCATGAATGAGTTCAGTCAGCCATCATCAGATTCAAATTCATGAGACATTTCCTCTGATGAGCTGTTTCTGTGGATCCGGCCATCGCTTTTCATGCTGTGAAAAGTCTTCTTAAAGGCCTCCATCATGGCATGGGCCAGCTTCTTGGCCTCCAGCTTGCTCTCACACTCCACAGCGTGGCAGTCCATCTGGTAGGACAGGTCATCGTTGATCTCCCGATAGACCCAAGCAAAGATGTTTGGGCTGACGTTGTGGTCAGCAGTGCAGTAGGCTATACGTGCTACCTGAAAGGTATCCATGTGGACTGTCGCCTCACCTTTGAGGTCCAGATGGTGCAGCCAGACTTGGAAAGGGCGAATTTCCAGAAGGGCGTTAGCTGGGTAAACATCCTCCCTGGTGAGTGTGTGCTTCTTCCACAATTCAATGACTGGTTTTTCTGTGCAGCCTGACAAAAATTGCATCCCTGTTGTGGAAACCTTACCCAAATATGTAACCTGCAAAGAAGAGCAAAGATAGGTGAAAACACAGAGAGCAGACTCTGGCGGTACTTTCTGCCATCCCAGGGAGTTTCATCTGGAAAATAAAAGCACACACCTCCCCCCGCAAACTCCCCGATTTCCACATAATTTTCAGTTAAACAGTTTTCAAACTGCTTTCCAAATATTTGCTGTTGCAGATGCTGACTTCACCATTCAAAGCCAGAGATTAAAAATGCCCAAGTGTCTGAGTTTCAAGGCATTCCACTGTCTTCAGCTCCCCTAGAAAGCCCAGCTTTAGGGCCCATGACTCCCTCTAAGGTCAGCTTAGCAAGTGCAAGTGCTGTTGGAGCAGGTCCCAGGTAGCTGTGATGCAAACCACTTTTTTTTCCTTCCTACTTGATTCAAATGATTTATTTGTATCATATTTCAAACATTAGTATTAGGGAGATGGAGATATTCTCAGTTTGATAATGCAAGGCTGCAGGGAGTCAGAAAAGCATGATCACAGCAGAGGATTTTAAACAGTTTGTTTCTTTTTCAAAATTTTCTGGTTTTCCCCCACTTCTGCTACTTAAGTATTAAGCCAGGAATAGCTCAAAGCTGTTCAAAACTTTATCTCTGAGCAGGGCTGAGATATTTATTACATCAATTTCAGAAAATATGCTGTTAAAAAATCTAGTAATAAATCTATCTTAGTTTAATCACATCATCTCTCTGCTTTTCTGTCTAGTCCTTTTGAGTAAATAACCTGTTATCCAATCAGCACAGGAAGGTGGTTTTTAGTGCCTTTACAGTATTTTGTTCACCAAATATCAAATCCACTAGAAGGTCCACATCAAAATTCTGTATTAAGTCTGTGCAGAAACATTCCCCTAAATCTGTGCAGCTACTAATGAGGCTTCCTTCCACTTACAGCTGAATGGAAGATTATTTTATCTGAGAAAAGGGATTTTCTCTAGAAAAGACAGGTCAATGCCACATAAGTACAATTATTCAGATTATTCTGTTTATTGCTGTTGTTGGGATGGTGCATAAAAGAACAACTGTATGAAAGCAAAATTGCTCCTCATTTATCTCTCACAACAGTAACTGCTTGAGAAAATCTTTTACCTCTTGCTTGATGCCCTATAACCTCCTCTACATTTTACTCAAGGCATTTGGAGGAAAAAAGTAATCACATGCACTTTCCAAACTAAATTCTTGAAAAATCCGTGCATGAAACACACAGTACAGGTTATTTTTATGTTGTAAATGTGTTAAGAAATGTAAAGAAAAAACATGGAATTTCCACATTTAAGCACATTAAAAAAATCATAATCACAAGAAATACAGAATGTGTAATCCACGCAAACAAAATTTTCCACAAGAAAAATATTTTGCTGTAAGCTTCATACGTTTTGTTAAACTCAGAGACCTAAATTAAGCCATAATTAAGGAAAAAGCTTACAAAACTTTATTGGAAGTCTGTGTGGCTTAATCATGCCTGCCAAAAAAGCAATTTCATAGCACTGACATTTCAAAATGGGAAGTCTCATTCTCTGCCTATAAATATTCATGATTTGCACTGGGAATATGTTGAATCTTATAAAGCTTTCTATTTTTTTTGGAACAGTGGGAAACGCAACAGCTAGAACAGTTAACAAGAAAAGACCTACCAGTGTTTTGCCTTATGTTATTTTATTAGTGATGAGAGTTGAGCTCCTTAAAGTACTGTAGGAAAACTTAAAAGAAAACCTCAGAGCTCACAGTGCCAACTGAACACATACAAACAACACATACAGGACCAAAGAGGAATGTGTCTGCAACATACTGGGGGGTATTTCAACATATACCCAAAGTCATATTGCTTTGAACAGAGCAAGATCATTGTGCAAATTTGCACATTCAATATATTCTCCAAAGGTTCACTCAGCACTGTTTCATACTCACAAGCCAGCTAACAAAAGACAAACACTGTAAACTGACATTTGGGGTCAAATTCAAAGCCCATTGCAGCATCAGAAGTCCTTCAGCAACTTCAAAGAGATTTGTACAAAGACTTTTAAACCCCAAGGAATAGCAAAACAGCCTCTTGCTCATGAACTTTGTGACTGCCCAAATACAGCTTTGAATCCCTGGCTGCAGGAGAGAGCTGCCACCACTGCAACATTTTGTCCCTTGGCTGGGGTTTAGGGAAGACCAGCGTCACCTGGAAACCACAGAAATCAGCACCTCCCATGCATGCACAACAGGGGATGCAGGGAATTGTTTCACTACTCGCTTGTCCTAAAAAGGAAGCTGCTGATATTTCGTGAGCTGCCCTGAGTGGCAGCATGAGGATAGAGAGAGGGGAGGAAAGCAAAGGCAACTCCATCCCAGGCAGGCAGTGTTGCTGAGCTCTGTGCTGCAAAATCACCCCAGCACACAGCATCAGCTTCTGAGCACGGGCAACTCCCAAGTGATGCTTGGACACCTCCAGCAGCCAAAGAGCAAGATCAGAGTAAGTTGTGACACAGCAGCATAAATTTGAATTTAATGTTCTCCTCTGTTCCTCTGCAGCAGCTAACTGCAACCCCCTGTTGGCCATCAATCCATGTGTGGCCTCCTTAAGAGTGAAGTTACAAAAAATAATGGATTTCCCTAAAATAAAGTAGTTGTATTTTAAGAAAAAAAAACCGCAGTGAATTAATCTGTAAGGAGCTAATGCAAAAGTAACTAATAATAAGGATGGGATACTGGCTTGTTTACTAAAATGGGATATACTGGTCTGATTTGCTGTCCCAGTTCTGTCATGGTATAACTGTGTAGGAACCTTTGAGAAGTTGCTTCTTTTAACATCACTTTGAACCTCCATTATATAAATTTCATTTTCTTTTGAGGACACAGCCATAAATATTTATAAGGTGCTTAGACATTACAATAAGGAGTTCACAGGAAAAAATCAACAAAGCCTCAACTTTAGAGTTCTCCTGCACTGTGTCTTACATAGAAACATCTACACCTACTAGTGCTGTTACTTTTTGGTTTTTTAAATGAATGATCTTTTCTTCCTCTAGCTGAGATACATGCATTTCACAAGAGTAGCATCACTGAAGCTCTTGGTGAAGACAGATGTCTAACATTTCATCACAGCATGGACCCCTGCTAAAACAGAACAGAGACACAGGGGCTGGAGAGACACCTCTTCGACCCACAAAAAGGTACTTCTCCCTTAGCTTGGAGTTACAAGGTTATTCCACAAGGAGTGCTCCCTGCATTTTGGCTCCTACCTCGACACATCTCACAGCATAGCCACCTTTGTTTAAGTGCCCACAAACCACTGACCACACATATCATTAGAGTGAAGCTATTACAGTACAACCATCTTTCTTTTCAATTTCCAAGTCAGCCAACCAAAGGTCAAAGAACAGATCATTCCTTTCATTATCAGATGGAAAAGAAAGCTATTTTGAGGCAAAAATTCCCACTGGTGGTCTTTCCCATCAAAATCATTGATATCTCATCACTGTGAAGCCAGCAGATATTATAAAAAAAAACCCCAACCAAAACCAAAACAGAATTTCATCTTTAATACTCATAAGAACCAGATGTGAAGGGCACAGAAAGACAGTAGTAGTAGCACCAGTAGTGTTGTTATAGTTATTATTGTATGTACAAAAACACACTGAAGTGCCTGAACAGAATCAACTGCACAGCTTTACTGACCAGAGGGTGATCATTGACAAAGACAGGCAAAGCCACAGTGCAGGCTGAAAGCCACATCTGTAATAATACACCTCTGACCACCAGCAGAAGTTCACCAAGACTGAATAATGCTTTTCCTTCCTCTGAAACTCTGGAAGTCGCCTGGCAGCAAACATCAGTCCAGAAAAATTACTTATTTGTGCAAGTGTGGCATGTCCTATAGCAAGTGTCATCCTATACACAGTGAGGCCAGAAGCTTTATTCCCTCTCCTCTAGGGCTGTTGAGCACTCAAACGAGCTGCCCAGGGAAGTGGTGGCATCACCATCCCTGGAAGTTTTCAAGGAACAACTGGTTATGGCACATAATGCCATGGTTTAATTGACAAAGTGGTGTTTGGTCAAAGGTTGGATTTGATGATCTTGGAGGTCTTTTCCAATCTTAATGATTCTCTGATTCCATGATTCTATGATTCCCACCTCAGTGCAAGGCAGAGGAGCTACAGGTTGGTTTTAAAAAGTAAATTATGATCAAGCTGTTGCAGCTTTTACTTGCTCTGGACACTGTATTTTAAGTGAGAAAAGGAATACAAATTCAGCTCAATGCCGCTATCTTAACCTTAAGCAGGGAAGGTACTTCTTATCATATCTTCTACCAGGGATAAGAGTATATTTGTTTGTGGCCCTTTCAGTCCTTTGGTTTGCATGTTCCATCTGTCCCACAAATTTCTGGAAGATACATACACATCACAAAAATTTCTTGTGCATGCTAAAAATTATCCACATTCTTTCCAGCCTTTCTATGGCAAATTTCATCCTCTGGCAAGCCACTCTCACCAACTATGACATAAAATACACTTGAGACTTCAGCACTTCTATGCTTGCAAGTATTCAAACCTTTAGTAAAAGCCGAGATGTTCTGAAGAGCTCCTTATTTCACCCTTGAGACTTGCCAACACCAGTGTCAGCATCTAACAAAACTGTCCGCAACTGAAAAATGCTGTGCCTTTGCCCTTTTGTAATGCAGCTACACCCATCTGACATATAGAGACATCTCATGTCAAAGAACATGAAGAATAATTGATGCCATTGTTCATGCACTATCCTGGAAATGCAGAAATATCTGAGTATTTTGACGTTGTTTTTAGCTCCTTCGGTCCAATGATGTATAGTGAAAATGTCTTTTAGTAACTATGTTCAAGAACTTCCCAACTTTGAAAAGACCAGTAAGAGCAGCTGCCATAGACATTTATACTTCTAGCACAGTATGATTTGTCAGAAGTAATACAGGGTTTTTTCTTTTCATATCCAACTCTTTTATCATTGATCTCACATTGTTCACTTACAATTCATAGGAGACAAATGTCGATCTGACCTCAGATCTGACTCCCCAATGGACCATATGTCTATACTGCTCCTATCTCACAAGCCTCACTTGGGCATCTAAAGTCAGGCAGTCAAATGACTTTTCCTCCTTCTGTTTCCTATCGCCAGCCCATAGACTATCAGTGCTCCAAGAAAGCAGATCCAAGCTGTAAAGACCCATAATTACTGTATTATAGGAGGACAGATGCTCTCCTGGCACAGGAGCTTGGCACAGGAACACGTACGCTCACAGGACTCTGGGCTGTCTCGATATTAAAGACCATGACCAAAAGACCATACGTAAAATTAATTCCTTGGTTATTTCTTTAATGTAAGTATTTCTTTCATACCAGATAAGGAGGGTCTTTGTCAGCAAAATCAACACAGAAAATGAAAAAAATCTTAAAAATAGAGCACTGACCATGAGCCAGCAGGTATTTACTCTGCATATTTGCAGTCCCAGAGGATGCCCTGGAGGATCTTGAATCTTGTGCAAATCTTAGTAGTAGATGCCTGTCTCTTGTGTTGACCAGTGTTTTAAAAGAAACATTCCTTTAGCCTCAAGTTTGGTCTAGTTGAAACTGATTATATTTGATCAAGGCAGTAGGATATTCCTCACTTAAAGGTTAAGCAAACAGAGCTAATGAGACATTTTCTTCCCAAAACCAGAATTTCTCTCGTGGCACCTTCAGGATACGTGGGAAAGAAGAAAGTGACTGGAAGGGTCTCTGTTAAGACACACAGGTATAGACCCTCCAATCAGCAAGTAAACATCACAGAATCATGGAAACATGAGGGTTGGAAGAGACCTTTAAGATCATCCAGTCCAACCATCCACTCAGCACCACCACTGTAACCCCTAAGCCACTAAACCACATCACCCAGCACCAGATCCAAACACCTCTTAAACACCTTCAGGGATGGCAACTCCACGACCCCCCCGTGGAAAACCTGTTCCAATGGCTGCAGTTTGTCAGTTTGTCCCAGCCATGCAAGAACCACCAGCCTAAAGACTGGGTAAACTTGCAGAAGTAAAGAAGAATACAGAGGAGATTTGAAGAAGAGAGCCAAAAGCAGGTTTGGGAGGAAATGTGCATGTCTTGTTTAAAATCGCTGCAGAACACATAGATGGAGATGCTCCCTGGGTTTGCAGTACAAAAGCAGATGCAGGATGAGCAAGTTCAAGCTTCACCTAGACTCCAGGCATGTATTGTTGGGGCCAGGACACAGCAGCTTCATCTCCACATCATTACAAGGTCTGGAAACCTCTGCAAGAAGCTCCTACTCAGGAAACCTGTGCTCAATTTGAATGCAATGACAGCGTGCACAAAGCCCACAGTGGCACCTCCAAGCTGAGTGGTTGGGGAGAGTCAGGGCTCACCAAAGGGTCACAGATTTGATGGCTGAAACTGGTTTTTTTATTTATCCCCAGTGGAGCTGGGGTACGAGTGGGACAGGCCTGCAGCATGCTGCCTGACAACTTGGCACAGCTTTCATGTCAGTAAAAGCAGATTCAGCTGTGGAGCAATTTTCAACATCTTTAATTAACACATCCAGCTCTAGGCACAGCAGGAGTGCTCTGTGCTGGACAGGGTACCCGTCTCAGCACACCAGCTCAGCTCTCCTTGCCCTAAAGCACAGTGACTCAGCCTCAAGCTGGCAACTTGGGATTTAGAGGCAAAAGCTGCTTTTTGGCTCTGAAGGGAAAACAAAAATATCCCAGACATTCCACTGGATCACTGAGCAAATACCATGAACTGCATTCAAGCAACATTTGCTTAAGACCCAAAAAAATAACTCAGTCAAGTAAAAAGGCTGCACAGTTTCCCTCTGCCTGTCACTGCTTCCTCACCCACACTGCCCGTGTCCAGCCAAAGCCTTGCAGCACAAACACAAGGGTCTTTGTGGGAACGGCAGGGCTCCTCAGCACACAGAAATACACAGTAAACGCAGTAATGTGGCTTACAGAAATATGTGAAGAACTATTTTATTTTTGAGACAAAATTCAGAGGGAAAACAGACTGAGCTAGGCAACTATTTAATGGAAAATAACCATCAACTCTGACAGCTGCGCACTGGATTAGGAGGAGAAAAAAAAAGAGATCAGTAGTTAATGTCTGACTTATTCCAAGGAATCAAAGGATAGCTCCAGAAAAAGCTGGAAGTGTCAGTACCTCTTCAGCAGTTAAGTCAAGAGCCAGCATCTGACTCCTTTTGTGGGACCAAAGCTGAACTAAAGTCTTAAAACAATGCTACAATTCCCTCTTGAAAACAAAAATAATAAACAAGCCCTGCAAGAAATGCATTTGACTCTTTACATCTTCAGAACTCCTAAGGAAAAACAAATGCTGGGCAGCAGCTGCTCCATCTGTCTGTCCGTCCCCACAGCCAGGCTCACAGCAGCCCTTTGCAGGTGCCTTTATTTTCCCATGTGTTTCTCAGCCATGACCATGCAGCACATCCTGCCTTAGCTGCCCCCCAGGAAGGGTTCACCCCACAAGTAAGGTGTAAGGTGATAGCACAGAATAGTCATTTTGGATATAATTCCCCACCCAAATGCCTTTGAAGGACACAAGAGCTCTGATTACTTTTAGTCCATCATTGTTCTTTCAGGTTTTACAGCCTCCATGCTTCTCAGTAGCTGTAGCACGTGAAGAAGAAGAAAGAGCTGGGGCACTCTGAAAATACCTTTTCTTGAAAAATGCTCTTCCCCAGTAGAAAGAAAAACATAATACCAATTTCAGTGCTGCTGCTACTGCTGGGGTTGCCTAGCAAAGCCCTTTAACATGGCAGCAGGTGAGTTACTGTGGTCCAGGGTGGGTGTCCCAATGTCCAGTTAAAGGCAGCATCTCAGGAATGGGGCTTTCCTGAAGGCAGAGCTCACCCACGAAGAACCTCTCACTTCTCAAACACTGTGCAGGACAAACACTCCAGGAACTGCAGATGACAGGCATCAAAGTGCAGGGCACATCTCTGAGATCCTGTCCCAGCTCTGAGTAAGACACCCAAAAGCATACCGATATCTCAGAGCCCCTCTTCATGGCCAAATAAACCTCTCATCCTCCCAGAGCAGAGCTCTTCCAGGCCTCCCACTGATGGCAGCTGGGGAGGGAGCAGAAGACAAAAACCTCTGCAGAATGCCCACAGGAGTGAAATCCTCCTTACCCTATGTGATCAGTCCCATCATCAACGCTAACCCGCACTGCCTGAAGAAGACACGGGAAAACACATCAACATCTGGCAAGTTTAAGATTTAGTAAATAAATGTACTGGAAAAGATTTACCCTTGATAGCTTAATTTATAAGCCCTGAGAGGAAAAAAAGCCAACAAGAAAAAGCCCATTGAGTCCACAGGCCAAATAGCAAGTGTGGAGAAAATAAGGCAGCGAGCCAACTTCTCCTTCTGGAAGACAGTCCTGAGAAACACAATGACCCAAGCTTTTCACCTTTCATTATACCAGGCTGCTGCTCAGCCAGTCTCTTTATAAACTACCCCAGGTATTAAACTACTGCCCTCAGCTAGACCTAAGAGTGTCCAACTTATACCCAGTCACCAGGAGTCTCTGACTCACTGGCAAAATGGTTAAACCAAGCCCAAACACAACCTCAGCAAAAGCCAGCTCTGCTCCCTGCAGCCTCCCCTTAGCAACAAAAGGATCAACTCTTGCATTTCATTCTCCACTGGACAGGAAGCTCTTTTTGTGGTTTGGCTTGCGGGGATGAATCTGAAATGAAATCAAGTGGAACTGGCAAACTGCAGTGAGCTTGCAGTCAGAGACTCTTCAGTCCTGGTGTGAGTGGAAGATTTATGCTGCACTATTTAAAACTCAAGAAATCAATTTCATTCTAGCAGCAATTTTAAAATGTTGTAGTGCAAGAGATAACTGAATGAACAAATATATCCATCATACACAACCTCAGCAGGGCTGCTGGACACCCTATTGTACAAGTCAATGATCACTTTTATTCCCAAATATTTCTTTATGTTGCTATTTAGATCACTTTCCTCCTTTGTTTCCTTTCATTGCCTCACATAACTTCCTCTCTCTGTACTCAGTTACCACTGGGTTGAAATTAATACTTGGATAAGCCAGTTCATTTCCCACTGTCCTTCAGGAACCTCCACAGGCAAGGAGAGAGGTGAAGGCAGCCAGGAAAGTGAGAAAACCAACCCACTCTGTAGCCACTATTGCAATTTCTTGAAGTTTCCTTCACACAAAGTCCTTCCAAAACCCTTCCTCAAAACTTTCACACTGAGAACATCCCTTCTGTCAGGAGAATGTGGCGTAAGTTTGAATGACCACGAGCTCCCTGCAAATAGACACCTACCTTCATGTTTATGTTCAAAGTACACACAAACCTTTTTCACTACACATTCTTTATTCACATGAGGTTGAAACTGAACATGGAAATCTGATTAAGCACCTCATCATGTTTCAGAAAGCTTTTTAGTCTTGGGCTCCTCACAGCTGTTGTCTCATAGTAGAGAGAAGGAGCCCTGGACACAGAGGAGAGCAGACTGTTCACTTTTACTTTGTTCCCCTTTCTTTCCAACCCACAGAAAATTCACATTGGCACCAGTCCTACAAAAACTTTGATTGTACCTCATGGAGCATGCAAAGAGGGAGTACAGGAACAGTTACGTACTTCAGCCACCTTTTCCACTGAGGCACGTGTATCTTATATCCTCTCCAAGACTTTGGACACTGAAGTACTCCCAGAAAACCATGCAGAATGCATGTTTTTCACTAAATTTTATGGGTAAGAGATCTGTCTTCAAGGTTCCCTTCTTTGTGCATTCCCCAGGAGATCCTTGTGTTTCCCTTTTAGTTCTTCCTTTCAAAAGAAGATGCCAAGTAATAAAATTGAACAAAACCTGTTACTAAGACATTCAATTCTGGAGACCAAAAATCTCGACTGCACTTGCTTCCTGGCACAACTTGACAACACCTGAAATTAAGACCAAAAGGGAAGGGAGCCAGCTTTGGGAACCACTGAAGATGACTACAAATTTGGATTGTATTTCAAAGGAAGTGTCAGGTCTACACAGCAGGAAGAGCAGAAGTAATGATAATAAAATTATTTCAATTCTTCCTCCCCCCAGTGCTGTAAGACCAGTACCATTCAAAGAAAGGAAAAATTACAAAACAAACTACAGAGACTCCCAGAAATGGCAGTACTTGCTCCTTCTGCTGTCATTCACACACTGCAAATGAAACACATTCCCTGAAGAGTACAGGGGAACACAGAAATATCACCCCCATATAAATGTAATTGTGCCCACATCCCACAAAGTCTCCGATTAAAATACTCTGTCATTACTTTTACATCTCCTTCATGAATCATTATGTGAAATAAGTTCCATGAGTTAGCAAAACCCTCTGAGATTTTTCCAGCTCTCTCAAGTTTTAGCATCTCCAGGAAAAGTCTTATTTGAAGACTGGAGAAGAAGAAATACAGTGCCTACATTGGGATGGAGCTTTTACACTACAGCAATGAAAAACAGACCTTGCATATTTCAACTTAATAAAAAGCACTAAACACATTATGAAGAAGTAAATATAGTTAAACAACACTTTTTATTGCTAAATGAGCCCTTAGATAAATATGCCTAATTTATCATTTGTTTGTGTTATCAAATTCTGGATCCAGGCCACAGCAACACAGGCTCTACACAGACAAAAAAGAATTTCAATCTCATTGACTCTAAGGTTTATGACACTGTATTACAATTAAACCAGAAATTTCCCACTCAATAATGCAACAGTATGTTGCTAAATCTTTAGTTTAGCAGACTAAACAAAAGGCTTTAAAGGAATAAATATGTCCCAAAGAGTAAAATGATGGAAGACAATAGTGCCATACAGTTTTTAATTTATTTCCAAAGCCATGATTCACAGTGCCTCCAAGGTCCTGCTTTCACAAAGGATTTAGTACATTGCATCTAAATGGATTTAGTCACTTTCCATTTAGATAATGTTTTTCCAACCAGCACACAAGGACCTGAAAGCGATCCTTAGTCCGTGTGAGTGAATTGGGCACTCATCAGGCTCTCTGGGCTCCAGAGATGCTCATCTCTTGAGAATTTCTCTCAGCATCAGGAGGTTTTTTACAGTGTCACAGAGGGAGCCTCCTTCCTTTTCTGGTTAATTTAATCACAGTACCACCCTAGCGCCTCCCAGAAAAGCTGCATTGCCTCCAACCCATTCTCTTGGCTGGATTTCACCTCTACAATGACAAACCTACAAAGCAGCCAGAAATACAACCCTTAACCACCTGAAGCAAAAACTGAGACATGGAGATTTCTATAGTGCTAATTTCAGCCAAGATGAAAGGAAAGACTAAACCTAGGATGGGAGAGCCTGGAAAGCAGCACTCCAAAGTGGAGGACTGTCTGGAGGAAAGAAGGGGATGGGGGCAAAGGTCCTCTTCTCTGGGGACAGCTCTACTTATTGCTGCTGCAATTTATGTCATCTATTACAGCACCTTGCCCCCAGTACCACTCAGACAGCTGCAGGTCAGACTGATCACTATTCACACCAGGTGTACGGCAAGCTCCTAGGAGCTCCCTTCATACCCACAGTTCATCTCTCTGTATTGCTGAGGTCATGGCTTTTACAAAGGGCAGAAAATTCATTTTCAGAGTTTTCACTGGCTCGGAAATTGTCTTTGCAAAGATAAAATCTATAGCTAATAGCCCTGCTATTGATCGGTTTGATAAAGGACAAACTGGTGCAAATTTCAGAGATCTAAGGAAAAAAGAAAGTACTTATGAAAATAAAGAAATCCTTCACTGTTTTTCTTCACGTTTACCATCTTTATGAAATAATGAATACCAGCAGTTAAAAATACCATAATCCTATTTTCTACCTTCCAGTTTGCAGTCCAGCAGTCCCTGGGATTACATGGCCAAGCTCTAGGGAGCAGAGAGCCCACCAGGGGCTTTGCCACTTGACACTCAGACACCTTTACCCCAGCTGCTGCTTGGCCTAACCGACAGAGGACCAGTTCTGGATAAAGCAACACTGACTCTGAAATGGCTCTTCAGCATGACAACAGAATACAGCTTCCTAACGAAATGAACCTTACAGGATGCCTATGACATTCTCTTGAAGCAAAAGGCATCATATGAAGCACAGGCCATTCTGTAGCAAAATAAATTCAAGGAGGTCTCACCATCCAAAAATAAACATATTGTTAACTATGACTGCAATATACAGACGGTAAAAATCTGAGAACTCGGATGATTGTTTTCTATATAAACAATTACTCTAACATTTTCCATTAACAAGGTATTTCACAGCTCTGTAACAAGCAAAAACTCAGTCTCATTTATCATCATCCTAGAGTTACAGTTTTCCATATAGTTATTAAAATTATTTAATAGAATAAGCAGATCTTTTAAGAGCTTAATAGTTCTTGATCATATTGAACTAAGAGTCCAACTAGTGCATAACACTTTCTCCAGCACTTTCCAGGATCAGACAAAAAGGAAGAATAAAGAAGAAGAATAAAGAAGCAACGTCTGAACTGACAAAGCAATGGCCAAGACAGAAATAAACTGCTCACAGGGGAAAGTTTCCCTTCCCCAGAGAGCAGGAGCCAAATACTTCCAGGCATTTCAAGAAAGCCCATGGGTTTTGAGTGCTCTCCCCCTTTGCTTTGAGATATTGACAGAGAGATTTTTGAAAGAGCCCAGACAGCAACACGTGTCAAGCATTTTAAGAAAAGCTGACCATTCTTTCAGTATCTAAAATTGCAGGCAAGAGAGATTGGTGTGTGCATTAACAAATAAAGAATTATTCAGCCTTTAAAATTATATAGCTTTCCCCATGTAGCCCAAAGCAAGCAGAAGCAAAGTGCTCCTGTTCCCAGGGAGCCTGATACAGCAACGGTATGAGACATGGCTGTACTTTTACTCAAGGATTAGAGCCTTTGCTAAGCCTCTTCTAACACTCTCATTCCCTACCAAAGCTGTTATTATTTTGGTTAAATGGTTTTAAATAGAAAATTACATATATTTTAGGTTAGTTATGCATAATGCTTAAATATGACACCACAATAGAAAGCAAACAGCATTTTGGGTAAGAAAGAATTTAATTTATGCTGAAAATACAGGTATTTACAGTACAAGCACATACTATATTATTTGTTTCCTATTATCTGCCTCTAGCCTTCCACTCTTTCCCTCTGCTGCCTCCTCATCAAAACAAATTGGTATCCCTTGTTGGGCCGAAACCAAGCAGAAGAGTCTTTAATTACAGTGCAAACCCACAAACAGCATTAAAGTTCAAGCCATGTATGCAAAAATCAAATCTGAACAGACCAACCGAACTATTCCTGAGAGGGAATCTTATTTACAAGAAAGCATACTGCATCTACAACAAACTCCTGGGGGGAAAAATAATCCACAACAACAACAAAAAAAATCCCCCAAACCTCGCACTCCAGGCAAGGGCAGCCAGCACATGATGTTTCTTTGGAGGATCTTGTTTACCTTTTCTTTTCCAAGGAGAAAAAGCTGAAGTAAAGGTTAGTCCCCTCCTGAAAAATCAAGTACTGTGGCAGACAATATAGATTATAACTTTTCTTCATGTTTTGTCATTACCACACAAGGTCACATATTACATTTTTAAAAAGTAGATAGAACACAACTGCCTCTCCCCTTCTCACAAAAGCACCAGAGAGACTATAAAAATCTCCACATTTAAACCAACTACAGAAAAAACAAGGCAGCCCCTCCCATGGCAGCAAGATCATGCAATATGCACTGGTGAACTGCAGCACAGCCCTTCTGGGGACAAACTCGTAACACCCAGAAATGGCATTAATGCATCATATCGTAATGCCTGTCACAGCCTTAGGTTCCTGTGGTCCCAAATTGTTCAGCAGTGCAAACAGACAGCTTCCTATCTGCATGCTTAAAGTGACACTGTGCTATTCTAACAGGCTATGACAGATATATATATGTACTACAAAATAACTCTATTGAATTATTTATAACTTTTCTTCTTAAGCATTTAGCAAGCTGTATCATTAAAATATAACCAGCAGCTGCTTACATGTCCCTATATATGCCAAATTCAGAGTTTAAAAGAGGAGGTGATGAACAGCATTACTGAGGGAAACTGGAAGGGCAATTTATGAGGGAGCAGTGCAATTAGCAGAAACAGAAATTGGCCTCCAGCAGCCATGCTCAGAGTGCAACTCCTGCAAAAAGAGAGACAGCTTTCCAATGATTGCAGCCCTTGGGACACTGCCTCGTTCCCAGCACAGTGTCATTAGAGAGGTGTCTCCCAGCATGGCAGGGGACAGCGGGAGCAGTGGCCCTGCACCACCTACACGCCCAGACTCTTGGCTACATAAACAGCCAAGAATAAGCAAATACAGAGGACGGGCATATACAAAGCAAGATAATTTCACTACTTTCTTGCATCTCCTTTTTTCCTGCCTGCCATTTCTTCTGCTTCCTTCCTTTGCTCCCAGAAAAGTGCAATCCTGGCAACGGACAAATGCCCCCCCCGCCCCAGCACTGCCTGCACTGGCCAGAAAATGGAAGTAGGTGTGAGCAGCACCTGCTTGGGACAGAGCCCACGGAGAGTGTGGAACCTATGGAAACTGCAGCAAGTGGGAACTTTATCTAGGGAAGACTGGAAATGTGTGGAACAGAGACAGAGCCGTGACATGACCTGGAGAAAGCTCTTGAGGGATATGCAGCTGTTTCAAGGGCAAACTGCAAATGAGAGCACATCCGACACAGGCAAGTTCATAGATGTCCATGGCTTATGAATAAAGATACTCCTGTGCTCCTTACGGTCACTCAAATGTAGTTCATGTGATCATAAACCAATGACTAGAACAAGCACTGTAAGGTTTACCCAGACATTTTTAATTTAAGATACTGGGATGAAATTTTAGAAGGTGACCAGAAGAAATTCCATGGAGTGGTCCAAAAAGTGCATCTCAAGGGTGGGTCATACAGTAGAGGATACCAGCCAGAAAGGCTAATAAAAACAGAGAAGCTGTGAGATCCCAGCAGAACTGCCACCTGTGCTCTCTTGGAGGTGGTCCAAGAAGATGACGGCATGGTACCACAGGCCAAAGCAAAATCTACTCTCCATTATATCAGGCTGTTGCCCTTTGGAAAAATACATAACCAGCACAGCTAGGTTTAGCTAAAGGGAGCTTAAGAGAAGGCAAAAACCACTTTGGCTACTACTTATAGATTGGGTTTGGACTTGTAATAAGAACTGTCTGGAAGAGATCAGGAAACCAAACATTGCTCTTTGATGTAGAGTCCAAACTGCTCTGGAGTTTCTTGTTAAAAGGAAAATGTTCTTTTCCTTTCATGCTTTAGGCAAAGGAGACATAACGTCCTTCACACTTTCCAGCTAACACTTAAAACTCTTACACAACACAACGTCAGGTATAACCAAAATCTAACTAAATCAAGAATGCAATGACAAAAGCGGGCTTCAATCTTGCTTGCATTTTTCTCCAATTCCAGCAACTAAGCTGCCACTTTCAGGCACCTACTTTTTTTTTTGAAAGGAAAATTAAGTAAATACATGCTGTAAAAGAACAGAAGAGAACTCTGTATCCAAGAGTGTCCAGCAAGTGTGGAAAAGGAGATAAAGCTCTGGACTTTGCCAAATGGCACAATCATCTAAGGCCTGGAAAAATTCTGAAAGAATCAACAAAACACTATCACAAATCCTTCCACATAAATGGTATGTAAAGACACACAGAGCAGCTTTCATAACACTCAAAGACCTTGACTTAGGTACATGTACAGTCATTCTCCTTTACCACTACGTAACGTGATAAGGAATGCAAACTCTTGTAATCACAGTTTCTTCCACTTACATATGCACTTCTCAGCAGATGATTCTCAGATGAACAAAGCCCTAATCATTCCTGAAGGGCATTATCACATGCACAGCACTGCCAAAACACCAAACACTTCGTATTCTGAAATCATACTGAATTCCTGGTTGAAAGGAGCTATAGCTCTTTTCTCTTCTAACAGATACCAGCTTGAAGTTACTAAGAAAATAGTGGAGTTTGTGGTGAGGTTTTTTAACTAAAAAAGATAGACTGGTGTTCAACTCTTTACCAGCAAAGCAACAGAGAACAGGACCTCAGCAAAGTTATGGAGCAGAACTGACCTTGGGGTTGCCAGTGCTCCAAGTCAGCTCATGTAAATTTCCTGGAAACTTAGGCAGCAGAGCACAGCAGTGGTCTTCCCTGCTCCGTCTGAGTGACTTCATGAAAAACAGCTACAGCTTAAAGGAGAATGGAATTCTGACACCCTTCAACAAGAGAAGGCATAAAAGCTGATCAGAAGAAAACCAAGGGCAGAGCTGGGGGCCCTGGTAACTTTCATGAGGTAAAACAAACATTCCTGACAGTAAATGACATGGAGGAAAACAAAAACTCTTCTCAGCAACCTTTCCAAAAGCTTTGGGTCCTATGATACGGTCTTGTTTGATCTACCATAACCCAGATAAGCCAACCAGTAAAATGACTTGAAGCAACTGCAAAGGCTGGGCTCTGGTTCATTACTCAAATACCAAGTAATTATAGGAACACGCATCTTTACACGTATTGAGGTATTTCATCCTGCCCCAAGTTATTCCTAGGCACTGCCTAACAGGAAGGTTGTTTTGAGTTTGACCCACTCTGCACCTGGTCACCAGCATTTGTGATGTGGAAGGAACAAACACGATTTTAACCTCTGGCACAGAGCACAGAAAGCAGAAATACAGTGGCCAGCACAGTCTCCTGTGCACTGATGTCTGTCATTTGAAGCAATCCCTGGTTTTAAATGATGAAGCCCTTTAGATGTTTACTCCCTTCCCCCCATCTTCAGCAGCACAGTCCATGGTCACTCACATTAAAGGACTCTGACAGAAACGGAAATCTGGAAAGCTCACAGAGACCTGACAAAAAACTAAAAAAAGGCTTTAAAAATTGTGTTTTCAGTGAGGAAATCTGTACATAGAACTAGATGCCTGATATACCAGGTTTATGCACAGTGCAGTATACATCAAGGTCACGTAGGGAAACGTGGGGGTACTACTGCAGCATGTCCTGTAAGAGATGAAAGCAAAGTTGTGGTGCCACAGAGTGAGTAAGATTCAGAAACCAAGACAAATACTCTGCTTGTCCCTAATGTGGCTCAGGCACTATTGTAATAGCTGTAATTGGACCAAAATTGAATGGGATCAAAATTTATTCTGCTGGCTCATGAAGTCTTCCAACATGATCAAGCCCATTGGAAAGGAAAGCTCATGGTCACAAGGAGATGACACACTTGTTTGGGCAAGCTAGATTAGTGAATTAAGTTCAGAGAAGTTACTGTGCAAGGCATGTGTGATATCTAGGGTGACAGATGAGACAAAAAAAGAGAAAAAGACATTGTATACTAAGACAGCAAACAACAATATCTGGAAATACCAAGAAGTCAGAGAAAGTGCCTACCATCACCAGAGCACTGGCACTGCTATGGTGTGAATGTGACCTTCCCAGTTCCCAGTCACACCCCAGAGAACATTCCAACTACCATGGCATGGCCAGTCAGGGAGGAAGGCACGGGTCAGTAAGCACTACCCCAGGAAGAGATGGCAGCAGGGAGCCCAACCCCACCCACCCACCCCCTCCCTTGCACCCCATTCTGCTGCCAGCTTCACCCAAACTAGACTGGAGTCAGAGTGTCCCCACAGCCACCCTGTGGTGGTACTCACCCAGCCAGAAAGAGATGGGGTTCACACACAGCTGTCCCATTTTTCAGCACCAGCTGGCTGAACTCCTAAGTCACCAGGACATGGCATGGAGCAGCCACCTGCTCCTTCAGAGGTGATTATGGCATCTAACCACCTCTTCCAGATCATGGGCAGAGAATCAGACCTTTCGTTTGTTTGGTTTTTAAGCAGATCCAGAGTGATCATAGTTTGTAATAGTTCAGCATTTTATAACCAACCTACGCTAAATGCTAAAACGTGAATGTATGTTTCTCTGTGTGACTGTCAGAAACTAGCAATGAAAACTCAAAGTAGTGAAGGAATCCACCAAGTTATATGGATAGAGTCTTAAAGCTTCTGAAATGTTTGGCTTAACTTCCTGAATGCCTTTTTCAACCCCTAACTCATCACTGGAAGTCAGGTTCTAGAACAGAAACTCAAGAGAAATTGGTCATACATTTTCCCTGACAGTCCATTGCCACTTAAAAGGAAAATAAAGTGTTCTCTTCATTTGTTAAGATAAAAATGAAGACTGGTTTCCCATCTCAAGCCTTTAGAGGATAGATTATTTGTGCTGCACTGCTGTTAAACCTGTCTTGTAATTCCACTACCAAGAAAAAGGAACATCACACTTAAAAAATTATTGCAATTATCAGCCATTAAGGATGCGGATTATAATGTATTACAAATCCCTCATACAATGTTATAATTTCAGCTGATGTTTAATTTTATCTCTATTAAGTAACAGCCTAGAAATTAATGGCCTTCTTTGTAAGCTGAGTACAAACCAGAGAGCATATGAAGATTTTGTTCGTGATGTCTTTGCATAGTAATCCCTGGAGTATTTAATGTCACCCCACGGGTATCCATATACAGACACAGTCATGTGCAAGGTGAACTTACATAACTTAAAAAGAATCAAAGATTCCTGAAAATATCAAGTCAACAGAAACTAAAATTGACATTTGCAGGCAAAAAAAAAATAGTAAGAAAGCTGAAACTCTGAAATTTCAGTCCTGGTCTGACATGCCCTCCCATCACAGGAAGCTGACATTTAAAAGACTGTTTAGAGAAAGCTGGATGATGTCTGTGCCCAATGCTAATCTGTAGCCACACAATGTCACTGAAGCTGCAGTCATCTATCCCTCCTGGGGCTGTGTGATCACTACCAGACACTGTGAAACAAGGAAACAATCAGCAGTGCATGGGACCAACTTTTCCCACTTTTTCAAACACAGTCATTAAACTCAACAATGCTCTGGGACATACACAGCTCCAGAGGGAATCATAACTCTTTCTTAGCTGCAGAGATACCTCATCTTCATTAGGAACTAGAGCTCTATCAAGTGCATTTATTCAGAAATATTGCTAAAGTTCCAACCGCTGCCTTCACAGTCACATATGCAAAACAGTAGGCTGGAATTACCCATTAATCTCACAAAAGAGAATTAGGTTGATGTCACATAGTTTGAATAGTAATTATAGCATGAAATAGAAACTGTTCACAGTAATAAAAATTGTTATAAACAGTTCTGGATCCACAGAGTTATGATGAATGACTTGGTATGACATTGAATAATGTTTTAAATATTGTATTGTTTAAATTCCAGTACAAAGCACCATATTCAAATTTCAGGTGACTCAAATGTGATTCACATCAAGGTTTGCTTGACCTATAATATCTTAATTTAGAAATATGGGTACAGCCAGTTGTCTACAAATGGTTTTGCCAATAAGGTCAATGTGGTGTTTTACTTGAATTCTGCATAATTAAAAAACAAATCTTAGTCAAACTACTGGGTGGTTTTGGTCCTGTAAACACAACTCAATCTCAAAGTCTTGAAATGAATCTTGGAAGCATCACTAAAGCTGGATGAAAAAGCTACCACTTCCCAAACCAAATTAGGTTATATCCAGCAATGGATGCAGCAGCTCAAACACCTGCCTTCAACACCAGCAGTCTTCATAAAGGCACCTTGTGAGAACAAAAATATTCTAGCTACCCAACCAAATACTAGTTTCAATGGGTGTTTTTAAACTTTAATCTGCCTTTGGCAACCCAGTATTTTTAATGATTCCCCCTACTATTTTTCGGGAGTAAAAATGATGGAAATATTTTGATTTATTTTTCCTGATGCTTGACAGCTAATCAAATTTGATATTTATATTGTACTGGGATAATGAAATGTCAAGATGGATATAATAACAACATTTCTGAAGATAGTAATTTAACCTTCAGCAATCCAATTTGATTCAATGGTGTCTACACGCTTGCAAATAATTGTATTTTAGATCCCTGAACCCTGATGGCAGAAATAAACCATTCCCCTCTTAGATTGCTGGGCCTGGAGTGCCACTCGGTGGCCAAATACAAACCCTATTCTTGTAGCAAACACCTCCCTAACACCAGTCAAGCCATGTGGTAGAGTCTTATTTTGGGATATACTGGATTTGGAAACAGTCATTCTGCCTTTACTTACATGACAGCCAAACACAATAAGGAACATTTTTATTCCTCATATAAACTGGGGTCATGAAACCGTGGTGACAGTCAACACCTCCTCAGTGAGGCAGACAACCTCCAACTCTACAGCTGAATCTTTCACCTCTCACTTCGGAAAAAAAGCAGCTGTAACAAACATGTCCCCTGTGCATGACACAGAGAGAGAGACCTGCAGCTCATCCTTATGACTGGGTAACTTTGAATCCTTAGCACTGGGAAGCTTGTATTTATTTAATTTTTAAACCTAAACAATCGAGTTTCTTTACATAAACAAACATGCCTATTCTAAAAAAAGAAGGAATCAGAAACTAGGGTGGGGCAGGCAAACAGCACTTTATAAAGCTGGGAGCATCTGTATCACTTGTACACTAGTGTACATCACAGGAGAATAAATTAGTATTTATTTTGCAGTATCTCATAACTCCAGGCCAATGCTGAACTTGCATCACTCTGACCTGGCCAGTTTCAAGGGCAAAGCACTTCCTCTACCATCAGAAAATCTCCACTTCCTCTTACTCAGCTGCCTCCCAGACAGTGAGATGCAACAGGGATTTTTGTGTTCCCACTTGTTTTTATTACGACAGCAACAGCAGCCAGCAACAGCACTCACATTCAGCATAAACACCACACAGTCACCAGGTGGTTAAGAAAAGACGGAGGAAATTAGTTTATGCATGACCAACATCTTTCATCCTTTAGAGAATTAAGAAAAAATTCACTCCAAAGTTTAAGAAGTCCCTCACAATCAGCTGAGTTAGTTGCACAGTTCCTTTTCCTGTTGGATAGTACAGTATATAGGAATTGAGAGCAGAAGTGAATATCTTGCATGAAGAATCTTAACTAGAGAAATGAGATTTCATTATATCAAAAAATATCAAACATCCTTTATTATTAATACTTTTACTGTAAGCTTTCCAAATTGCTAGCCAGCTTCCCAGAACATTTTTTTTTACCTCTTTTTTTCTCTAAAGGGTAAATGGCTCATAGTTCATCTAAGAACTTTAATCAGAGTCCACTTCTACATTTCTATCTGAATAAATCCCAGTTAGATCAAATTAGTATTCAGTGTTCTTCAATAACCCATTCACAGTGGTTTAAAGACAGGAAAAATACTATCTGGTTATAACTTGATATCAGACCGGAAACGAGTGTCAAATATAACACAAGGCAGGAAAAGACAATGCATTCTTAATTCAACAAGACATTAACTCATCCTGCATCAATCCACACCACTGGGCAAGGTTCCTGCTGGGACATGACTCATATGTGGGCATCAGTCTATAGGAACAAGAAACTGCCTGTAAAGCCAAAAGTTGCTGCATGGGAGACTTGTACCCATGTGGGAAAACCTCAGAGGCTCAGAGCCTGCTGGAAGGTGTTTACACTGCTCACTTCAGCAGAGCCTGATGGTGGAAATATTCACAGGGATACAAAGTAAGGTCACTAGGACTGTGCCTGTACTGTGGCATTAAAAAACGTCTTTCTTTCAAAAGAGAAAAAAAGAAAACTAACAAGGTGAAGTCATCACAAAAAAAGAGAAAAACCCTACATGATTTCTGTAAGAGATCTGTGAGCTCACTGTTCCCTATGATTTCATCGCAAGAGGTGCCATGAGAAGCAGCTGTGGCATGCAGAAGGTTCTTTGTAACATCATTTTCTTAAACAAGAAGGTGACAAACAGTGACAGTGTGCTGAAACCACATCAACCTTACACAGAGGAGGTGCTAGCAGGGTCCTAAAGGATGCCAACCTTTCCAGTGAGTCAGCTACAAAGCCATCATCTGGTTTTGCCCTCAAAGTTATCAAAACCAGTATATTCCAAATACCTTTAAAACCCTGTGTTCTAATAAAAATGTGGTCCAACTAGTGAACATCTGCAGTCAGATGCATTCTGTGTTATTCAGCACTTGAAAATGAAAAAAAGGGATAGGATTTGTTGAGAGCAGGTCAGCTACATACCTGAGATATGAACTACACACCTGAGATACGTGCCACGACCATATTTCAGGGAGGCTGACGTCCAACCTTTTCAAACTGGAGGAGGCCAGTGGTGGGCTGGGACAATCCCACAGAGCTCCCTGCCATGGGAACAAAAAGCTGTGCCGAACTGGTCAAGAGCTCGATGAGGAGCACCAAGCTGAGCTCACCCGCTCCTCATGGTTTTCCTACAACTTCAGTGAAGTGCTTAAGCACAGGAACCTACCACACGCTCTTTTGTATAACAGAAAACACTGACTTTTTTGAATGATTATAAACAGAAGGCTCTTAAAAGGGCTTTACTCTCCAAAAGAACCCCTTAAATATTTACATTCTGAGGGCTGATGTGCAGTAAGGACTGTTCACTGCTGAGGCAGCTGAGAGCTTGCCCACAGCATGTGGCTGTGCCACATCTATCACGGCAGCAGCTCAGCTTGGGAAAACAGGATGCCACAATCAAGGTGATGCCTAATCTGCCCCTCAAGTTCATTTGCAAATAAGCCACCTATATTCTTCCCTCCTAGGACACAGATCAGTCATCATTTCAAATGTCTCTGAAGAGCCCCCACCAGAGATTGGATGCAACTCTGCTCTCCAAACCACAGCCTTCTGGAAGCAGCAGAAATAATTCACTGCAACAGACAGATCTTAAGCAGGGTTTTGCTTATTTTTTTTTTTTCTCTAGGAACTAAAGGTAGCAGTCAAAAGAAGCTACTAATACAGCCCTTACACTCCGCCCAAATGCAACTCATATCTTGGTAAGCAGGAAACCTAAGACAAAGGAAATGAAAATACAGAAGGAATAAAATAGGGACATTTGAGTCACGCCTATGACATGACCAAAGCTTTTACTAATTGCAAAACTGTGATATGTCCATTCACCAGCCCATTTTTCAGCTTTTCATTTAGATAGAGAGGCAGACATTTAGCATAAGCAAACAAAATTCACAATAGGTGATTCCTATTCTGAGATAGCTCTGGTTTATCACTTTTTTTTCTTTATTGCTATTTAATGACTCATATCATGCAACTCTTTCCTCATTCCTAATGTCTGCTGCTGAAGTCTCCTCTAGAAAGATAATACTTGAATGCCTGAGGGAAAGCCAGAGAGAAAGATAACTGCAAAAAAATCACGGCAGTCATCATTTCCTAAGTCTGCACTGAAACAGATAAAGCTTCCATTGCCAAGATTAGTTCATACAGTAAAATATATGGAGAGATGGACAGATCTCTTTACATGGGATGATAGGATGAATCTTTCCATCAGATATATATGCAGACATATATGAAATAGCTTCTTCAAAATCACCTGAGTTACTTTTGATTCACAGCCATAAATCTAAGGTCTGAAATTAGTTTGCTGTGTGACTTGGTAGCTGGAAAATCCAACTGATTGTCATAGAGAAGGTGCATCTTCCTCTGGGATAAAGCCAAGAACTGTAAGCAGAAAAACATAAACCAGATGTTATCATAGCATACAGACCCATTAGTTACTAACTAATTTCATGCACAATAACCTGCTGAACTAAAGCTGTAACTGCCACAAATGGTGCTATCCCTATTTCCTCATTACAGGTGATTTGATTCACCTTGGCTAAATATGAACCATACTGTAATTACTGAACAAAGTCATTAAACCCAGATCTTCACTTCCATACATTCCCTAAAGAATGCATGGCAGTCCTAAATATTTTGATATGGGTTGTTTTCTATAATAGCAATGAATATATAGTCGCCTCCTACTCTAAAATGTTAAGTAATAAGTCTGTTTCCACAAGTGTATATTATCTCATTGCTAGCCAACATCCCTGACAGCACAGGTGAGTGAAGGTGTTTTATACAGCACATAATGGAAAATCAGAGATCTATCCTGTGAAAATCAATAAACCCCACACTATTTCACAACTAGGCTTGCAGAGATTCCACAAGGATTTCCCTGGAGAATCATGGCTAAGAAAACTGAGGATAGTGTAAAACCAATACTAGAGTATTTTCCAAGTGGGCAAATGACTTAATTTAGACTGCAACATTGCTATGACTTAGTAAAATATACACTGAAGTTAAGTGAAAATAGAAAGTCTTTTTTAAATGAGCCTGCAACAGCTCTGCACAGCTTTTGACACCCAGCCATGAACACTGCTACAACCAGGTAACATCCTCCCCTCGTGCCCCCAGCCCTGCACCAGGTGCCTCAGTGCTGTCCCCCCTACACGTGCTCTGCAGCAGCACAGCAAGCACAGCATCCACCTGCACTGGCTGCACAGCCATGAATCTGGCTGCAAGGCACTCACTAGTGGATCACAGTGGGAACACATCCTCTATCCTCTGACCCTGTGCCAGAGGGAGAGGGGCATTTCCCAGATAGCAACCTGCAGGAAAACTGGAAAGAGAGCTGCCTACCAGCAATTGCATACTGAAAGAAACTGCAGAAAATAGAAAATATTTTCCATGTTTTCTATTCTCATGAGACTGAGAAGTCACACACAAAAACCTCTGGCTCCTACTGAGAGAAACTAACTGTGCTCAGTAGATAATGCCTTTAGAAAGAATTATGGGGAAATAGGAATACATTCTGCCATGGGCTGTGGCTGCAGCAGTTCATATTGAGGCTTGATGAACTGCCATAGGAAATGCATTGCAGAGGTGAGCCCCAGGCTTCCCCCCTCTTCTTGCTGGGACGAGTCAGCATGCAAAGACCACAGACCACATGCACTGCATTCCTGATGCTCCACTCACAACCTACTCCCTATGCAGTAGGGAAGGCAGCACAGAAATCTGCTAGGATCAAGAGCTTTCTGCTAGGATCAAGAGTTTTCCTACAGTCTACTACCCAACATTCTAAAATCCAGCTTGGTTTGACTGTAGGTAACTACTTCCCCACCACCTGCTGTGACTTCCTATCCAGAGCAGTGACTGCCTAGATATAGACAGAGAAGAAAGTGTATCCCTCCCTCCTCCAAGCACCAGCTGATGCTGTCTGTCCTAAGCAGCCAACCGAAGCTCTACCCATGCAAAGCCTCCAACAGCATAATTAAAGGATTCCTCAGCTAAGCAGGGAGGCAATTTATCCTTGCCATTATCAGAATGCCTCATAAATCTCCCAAGCACCCTTCAAACAGCACTGGATTTGCGCTGACAGAAAGAGCAATTGATTCCACGCTGACAAAGGTGGAAAATTCAGACGTTAGACTATGGTTAATACAGCAGAGACAGGGTGCCCTCAGGAACATCCATGGTCCTCTCTAGCGCCAGGGACAAAACCATCAATGATTCCAAGCTAAGCTGCTGGGGATGAGCTCCTTGAAGTGCAGGTCTTTCATCACGGATGCCTATTTGATAACTGCCAGCCCCTAAGGTAAATAATGGATTTCCATTTCAATTGATAAGCATCATTTACTGTGCATCAAAAGGACCTCTGTCAGTAGAAGGGATTAGAAAAACCAGGAGGTGCCTCAAGAAGGCCTTGAAGCTTTCCCCGATGAATTTCTTCTCCCAAATCTCAATCTCTTCTCATTTCCATCTCCATAAACAACATTATTTTGTCCACCAAGTTCTGCAAATTCAGGTAACCAGTAGCAACTCTCCTTAGGTGGGGGAACCCTGGTTCAGGGTTAAATAATGTTTTGCCAGTTTTGTAATGTCATTAAAAACCAAGGAAAACATTTGTGTTTGCTGTGACTTTGATGTGAAATGCATTTAAATGAAGTAATTTAGGCTGAGCTTGGGGCAAAATTAAAAATCCCACATGGGACACAACCACATAGAAAAGCAAATTCACAGAGCTTTGCAGAAATCATTATAGAGATCCAAGCAGAAAAACCATTGTTAACTTACTGTAAGAATGGCTAAATTACAAAGACAACACTGAAACATTATAGTCAAAACACGTAATCATGAAAGAATTTAGGATTTTTCCTTGAGGCCACTGCAGCCCAGGCCCCCAGTGGGTCTCTGCAAAGAATTTCTATTGTCTTCAGCAGGATACTTTTGTATGGAAGAATCACTAACCAGAAGATTATTTCATGCCATTGACACAGGTTTAAAATGTTTATATTTACATACAGACATATATACAAATACACATACCTTTTAAAAAAATCTTAAAAATCAGGCATTAGAACAAATTTTCTCAACCATAAGAACTGGAAAGGGTTCCCTGAATTGTTATCAAAAGAGAAATTAATTTTCTAGAAATACAAAATAAGTAAATAATTTTTTAAAATTACTTCAAGACTTCTTCCAGAATTCAGCTCATCTGTTAAATACTCCTACTTCCACTACTTTTCTTTTTTCTAAATCTTTTGAAAGAAAGATAGCCTACCTCCTTTCTAACCCAGTGAGCCAGAAAACCATCTGTGGTGTATGTGGCAACACCTATCCTGATATCAGAAACCCTATTCCTCTTCATCTTGAAATACAACAATAAAAATGTAAGTTGCCACACCCTTACTGTGCACTGCAGGACACCTCCTCCGACCAACAGGCCCTCCTCCAGCAGTGCTGGCAGCAGCAGCCAGTGGGCGGATCACAGTTACTTGTCCCCTTAGCAAAAGAGCGACCCAAAGAAGAGACCTACCTGCCTTTCCACCACTGCAAAGACACCAGGAAGAAGGGTTCATCTCAGCCTGCACCAAGAGTGAAGAGATCTGTGCCATTCAAGTACAGTAGTTTTAAAGCCATGGAGGGGTTTAATACTTTCTGAGACTAGGAGAATGTTAAAATTCAATCTTAATTACTCTCAGTATTTTGTTTGGGAACTGCTCCTCAAATAAGACAAAAATTACAGTCAAGCCAACCAGAGTTAGTTCTTTTGGATAACCCAATAGCATCATCCCAAGTGATTTGGGATGAAGCAATTGCACCATTGTGATCCATGGCCATGCTTAAGCCACAACTTGAGTAAATGAAACAAAAAGAAAGGAAAGGAACAAAAAATACAAAAAGGAGAGTTCTAAATGTGGTTGCAATTGGTTAGTTACCATGATCCAAAACTGAATGCCAAAGAACATAGAGAACTGACAGCTCATGTTTGCAACCCGCAACTTCCAGCAGCCAGAACATGTTGAAATAGACATAATACAAGGTACTCTAAAAGAAGCTATTCTACAGGTTTGCATCACCATAGATTCATGCAGCCTGCAAACACTACTTCTTCTGGGTATATGATGACCACTTATCCTGAAAAGCAAAAATCCAGAGCAAGAGAAAATGGAAGAAAATGCCCAAGAATAGGCAGAGATGCTCTATCCACGTGCAGCTCTCACCATGGATATGGTGTCATGTCCATACTCCTGTCCTTGGCTATATGCAGCAGTAGCATGGAGAAAGTACCACATATGTAACACAGACCCAGATGTAACAATAGTTAGTCAAAGTCATAATTTTTCTAAAAATACTCACCATAAAAACAAATCTGTTTTATTCTGGGCCTTGTTAAAACATAACACAGTACAAGGTAAAGCAAAATAGAACAAACTCATGAAAAAGATCTAGAAATAGCAGTGTAATTCCATTTCAGATTTTGATTCAGTTACTGTGCTGGAACAACTCCAGGTTTATACCATCCTGTCAGACTATAATTTGCTATCATATATACGAAATCTTCCTCTGAGTCAGTGCAAAGAAACTCTACAAAAAGCCTAAAGAAGTCCAAGAATCTCAGTACAACACGAGAGGCTCAAAGGGGAGTCCAGGAATCCTAAGTAAAAATATTTTGCTTTTTCCAAGTATGCACATGTGGAAAAAGTGCCTCTGAAACAAAACGGCAGTTTGCAAAACATTAGCACACAGAAGTGCTGAAATTACCTCTCCATCTGACAGCAAAGTGTTTGCAGCTGCCATACCATGTTCTGATCAGTTGGAAACCTGTGTGCTGCATTCCCTCCTCCTCTCCTGCACCTGAAGAGGAGGTAGAAGACAGTCATGACCCTTCTGTTTGCTTTTGGTTTTTCAGAGCACAGTACACTAGCCTTTCTTTAAAAAAAAAAAAAAAAAAAAAAGCTGCATGTTAAGAACCAAAACCTCCTATTCTTGACAAACAATTGCTTTCACTGAGTGGCACAAAGACTCCGTCCTCCTTGCTAAGATAGCTCCATAAAACAAGCTGTATTTCAATCAGCATTTCCTGTCCAGAAAGTACTTTCCACTGAGCACTTCTCTCCCCTAAAAGACTGCCCAGCAAGAACTACCAAAAATTTCATGTTTTAAAGAGGTTTTCAGAACCATGAGATATGATCTTAAAAACCTCCCGCTTCTGCCTCCGCAGTCTGTTTGGGTGCCAACCTTGGCAAGTGCAGTATTCAGTAGGGACAGACATGAAGACAAACAGCTCAGCCCTCCTGACTGGTGCAAGCCAGGGAAGAAATACCATAAAGTTCTCTGCAAAGCCTACACCAACAGCCGCCCTCGGCCATGGACTGCACAGGCAGCCCCAGCTCTCCAAGGTGTGTCACTGCAAGATGCTGTCACCCCTGGTACCACAGGACTGCAATTCTGCACCAAATGAGTGACCTTTAAAACAAATTTGGAAGGTCATGATGTTTTTCTTGCTTCTGGTATGCATGTCCACAAGCAGTAAAGGGCACTTTCACACCTCTGCTCTCAATCTGAAAGCAAAATGGACAATCTCCAAAGGAGAGGTGCAAGGAATGGCCTAGCAGCCATTTTAATCAAACAAGAGTTTGTTAGAATACAGGAGCCAACCGAAACTCAGGAGACATATCAGATGTGAAGGGCCTATGCTGCTCATCTGCAGCCCCTCCAGGCCTTACCCAACCCAATACCATGAAAGCCAAGTCAGGAAAAAAATGAAGCAATGTGACAGTGTAGGTGCCTTTGCTGTCCATCCCTTGTTATTCCACTCATGAAAGCCATCTATAATTCAACACACCCAGATGACAGCAAATCAAGAAACACAGCACAAGAGAAAAGCAAAGGACAGTTTCTCAAATGAGACAGATGTGTGTAATAATAGCAGTAACAAGAAGAGACTGCGTATATGTGCTCCAGGTTAACAGACTTCTCTGTGAACTCCTTCCTGCCGCTATGTCTGTAGGACAGGAATATGAAATTATCCTGAAGGAAATAGTCATCTCAAAATAATGATGTTCTGTCATCACGTAGCTGCAGAGCCCTTTCCCTCCATGTGGGCACTCAATAGCTACACTCCTGTTCTGCATTGTGTCTAAAGCCCTTGCAAACAGATTCGTACTTTACGTAGAAAATACTGGGTTTTGCTTCTATAAATCCTACATGTTTTACAGTTTCCCTTGTTCTTTCACCCTTCATCAGCAGTTGATTCCTAGCTGTGCTGCTTCAGCTAAGGGGCAGGGAAGAGGGTGGAGGAGAAGTGTTTGGGTTTGGCTCCAATTCACCCTTTCCAGAGAAAAGAGCCTGAACACAGTTTGGGTCCCGCTGCAGTAGAGGCTGTGGAGCTGATTCTGCAGGACTCCTATGAAAATAAGTTCTTTCCCGATCAGCCTGGCAACTTAGCAGCAACACGCATCATTAAAATCCCCACAGCTTTCCACTTAGTAGAGATGTGTGTACCTGTAAGACCACCCTCTGGGATCTCATGTTAGGAAGTGTATTATTGTACAAGTGATTGGGAGCAAACATATGCTTTCATCTGGACCACTTATTTAAAACTCCTGTAATTATTCCTGCTGCAACCCACTCAAAAAAAAAAAAAAAAAAAAAAAAAAGAAAGAAGCACTGACTGCAAAAGTGAATGAATTACACTGTGATATCCCTCATTCACAAGTCTTACATACTGAAGTCTCCAGCTGACATCCATGAAGAATCTTCTTCCCTTGACTGATTTTCACAGACCTGTTGAAACTGCATTACTGAACTCATACACTGGACAAAAAAGCTATGCCTGCATGTGCAAAATAAAACCTCATTAAATCCTCAGTCGCGCAGTGCCTTAGGACAGGGTAGAACAACGTAATTTATTTGTATCTGTTTCATAATTGGACCCTGCCTGTGATCCAAAGATGACACTTTAGGTCAGTGATGGATGGCCAATTTCTTCTATGCAAAGCACAGGGGCCACCACCATGCTGAATACAGCCCATGGCAGAGCAGAACGATCCCACCATGTTCCCCTCAAGGGGCTGAGACAGCATCACCTAATACACTTGCCCATGTGACAGTGACCGGGGTAAAAGCTACAAGGACTGTTTTTAAATGTACTTGTTATTCGTGGTCAGTGTATCTTTACTTCTCTCTGCATGGAATTATTGTCCCTTTCAAAATTGAAACTTGGTACATTTTATTTCAAGATAACTTTACAAGGCCTTCTATGTGATATTCATTTCAACAGCCTTCTAATATTGCACAACAGTCATATGATCCAGTGTGTGTGTTTTATGAGACAGACATGACATATGAAAATTAAAAACAGGTTCCTCGTCTGGAATACAGAGAGGGACTGCAGGGGAAAAAGGAAAAAAACAATGAGTGTGCACCCAGAGATCAGGGTGGAGGGAAAAGGGGAGGAAAAAACAGGATGAGACGTCAGAGTCATGTCATCCTGCCCAGAGTGAAAACAGCTTTCATCAGTATGAAAGACAATTAATTTGCATAAATTTACTGCTCAATACAATTGAACTGTGCTGTATTTCAGGACTGGCAGTAAGGATTGCTTTGTCTATAACCTATATGCCTACAGTCATTTATCAATAATTTACAATATTCCTTTCTGCAAACAAGACTTTGTAATTGCCCTTGCATTTCAAATGACATTTTCTTTAAGTATTACATTCCATTCAAGGAGAGATACAGAGAATCAGGTTTTAAATGCACAGGATTTAAAGTTTATTTTGTAACTCGTAATCCAAGCACTCAGTAAAAACAAGGAGGTATTTGGTCAAGAGTATCCTTCTACATGTTCTGCTAGTCACAGAGGATTCAGAGGTATTTCAAATACCTCAGCCCTGATCTGAGTGCATCTCTCATTCAGACTCACCCTCCAGACTGCATGACTGAACAATTTACAAGATCACCAGCAGTTGCAGTCATTTTGGTCTGTTTAACTTTGAATATATTTTTATTGCCATGTATGCATCATATACTATACTGGGAACAGCACAGGCAGACCAGAACACCTCTGCCTCAGGAAGAGTGCATAGCAGATGTAGTCTCTGAGCTTTTGCAGAGGTCACAGCAGGAAAAATCACTTTTACTTTGTCTGGCCTGACGTTACTGGCTGAGACAAAGAGGCTCCCTCCCTCTTTTAACCCTCCCTCTTTTAACCAAGTGTACTTCCCTGGTCAAAGGGTTATAAAATGGGTAATTTTACAAAGTTAGGTAACGCAGCAGGTATTATATTTACAGCTATGTGAGCATGAACAGAAAGACCTGAGGTAATCAAATCTCATGCTTGAAGGATAAGAGGATTCATAAGATGATCACCAGCTGAGATCACAATTTATCCCACACCCCTTAGACACTGAGCAATCAGCCAGGTGCAAGCAAATGTCTTCTTGTTTACTTTTCAGTTTCTGCTTCTTCAAGGCATCCGCTGCTGGAGGTCAAATAGAGAACAAAATGATGATCCAGGTCCATTTGTTTCACCCCATGTAAGTAAAGTGCAAATGAGACACAAATATCTCAGCCCATACAGGTAATGGGGAGGCAAGCCTGGACTAGCCAAAATGCTTGTACTACTCCATGTATCTCAAACACATACCACGGGCTTACACAAAACCAAAAGCACGCCTCCAAACATGTGAATGATCCTTCACTTTTGCTGCCTCTCTCATTGGTAATATCCCCAGACAGAGTTAGCAACATTCTTGAGGTAAACATATGTTCCATTGTATGGAGATAGACTATTTCTCAAATGAGTTCACCTCTGTAGGATCTTTTGGAACATGTAATTTTAAATTAATACCATCACAACCATATGCATTTTGTGACAACCTCTCTTGAAAAATATATTTTTAAACATAGATGTTGATTTTATGGGGAACTGAGTGCCAAGAAGCAACTAAGTATAAAAATATACAAAACAAAAAGAACAAAAACATTTCCTTTGGGTAAGAAAAACTGTTGGAAAGGAACACCTAAGAGGCCATTTTTATAACTTCTGTTCCACAGACTACTCAGGACATGCAATACACAAACATCAACTGGCTCTGCCTGTATATGCAGTTACCCCAGCTGTGGTTGCAAGGGAGTATTTCCACCAGTAAACAACCACTACTGTGCCTGTTGAGCCTCTCTGCACACACGAATATCAAAAAAGAAACAAGTACCACAAGAAGTATCCAATCACTGTGAATTCTCAAACTGCCTTTCTCTGCTTTGCAGCTTCTTCTTTTAACAGCTTTAATGAGCAATTTATTTTTTTTTCTTTTAATATTAAAAAATGCCAAGGTCAGCAATCTGCTGGTCAAAGGTATGCTATTTAAAGGATAAAAAAGGAAAAAACAAGCAAGAGTCATAAAATGCAACAGTACCCTTTAGCCAAATCCAACTACTACCAATATCAAATAGTCATCATGAACTTCAAACAGGACTAAAAATTGTATCTAAAACTACAGTTAAAAAAACAGCTTTCAGACAATGAGATAGCAGGGGAACGCACTGTATGAACAGGAAAAAATACAAATAAATTTGCTTAATTCAATCTACATTCATTGACAACCAATATCAAGACTGAACTCATTGCTTCATATTCTGCACTAGCAGCAGTGGAGTGTATCACAGAGAAGCAATCAATCTCGGTTCAATCTAAAGTAAATAACAGTAAGGCAATAACTGATTTTCTTCATGGTACTCTGCAAAGAGGAACAAAAAGAGCCCAAGATAATATTAATTCTGTGGGCTTAAAAAAAAATCCTTATATGGTTTGGAATCTATTTTGGGTTTTTTTTAAAACAAAATAATTTTTGTTTTAAAAAATTTCCAAATTTGGAAAATTGTTTGTTTGAGCAAATTTGTTGGAGAACTTGTTAAAGTACTTGAAAGTAACATTTCCAGCCAATGCTACTTGCATTCCATATTGCTCACAGCCCTGCAAAAACAGTCTTGATTTGCTTTGTGACACGTTCCCATTTTAGTTATCTTGAAGGATGCTAAAAATATCACCTCGTAACCTGGACTTGTGTGTATACAACCTTTCCTGTTTATATCAGACCCCCAGAAAAAACATGAAGCCTGATTAAACTTTGTGCTTGTAGGTAAGGGTAAATACAATGTTGTCTGTCTTACTAAAAAATGATAAAGTGGTGGGAGGGAAGGACAGCGTCCACTTCTGTCACTCTACATGTTGAAGTGAACCAAGTAAATCCATTCTGATTAACCAAAGCTTTGAAAAAATTAAATAACTTCATTTCTCACCACAATGAAACCATGAGGATTTACTCATGGTATCAATACCAGAATGTTCTCCTATCTATCCAGTAGAGCCAAGCATAATCACTCTCCTAGTTTTTTTGTGCAGTCTCTACAAAATAATTCAGAAACGGACATGGAAAATCTGAAATCTAAACATAAGAGGTGGTTGGCACAGAAGATTTTAGGGACACACTTCTAACACCGTGAAACCTTCAACCACCCTCACACCCATCTCCTGCCCGAACCAGTGATGGGTGTGCAAGGTAATTGGACCCAGGGAAAAGTCAAGGATATAGGCCTATTCACACTTCATAAGAGGATCAGAACAACAGCGGCCAACACTATTTTACCTTTCTTTTATGTTTAGAAGGGAGAGAATGAAACACTGGATAAAGTTAATATATATTAACTGTGAGGAATGCATGCTGTTTCAGGGGGTTTCATTTTCTACTAAGATCTCTGAATTTTACAGTTGGGAATAGCAGCCTGAGCCATAGCTTTTTTTATATGCTGAACAAGCATCTTAAATATCTTATATACATTTTGATTATGTCGAACTGTTCCAGACATGAAAAGACCATGGCTTGCTTTGTGCTATACAGCAATGGCCACAATCATTTATATGATCTGGACCCTCAGCAAAAGAAATCCAAAACAGATTTCTCTTGGTAGAATACGAACGATATGTTTCCTATATTACACAAATGTAGTTGGCTTTATATGCAACACTCCTCTTATCTTGGAGGAACTTACAACTGTGCTTTATATTGCAGTGGGAGGATTTCAGAGCAATTCTGCATGTTTAGTGCAGTTGCTGCGGAGTTATACTGCTCTAAAATTAATAGGGAATTTGCTTACAAATATACAGCACTCTATTAAAAATATCTTTTAATATCTGTATAATCAGGCAGCACTTTCACTATCACCTGGCACATGCCCCCTAATACATTTCACATTATTCAGCTCATCAGCTCTGGAAGAATTAATTGAAAAGATAGCCCTGAGATGTGAACCAACACACCAGCTTAACCAAATGCAGGGTTAAACCACAGGGCATCTCCGGCTCATTCACAATGATGATCCTCATTTATACCTCCTGTCAGCTGGAAATAAAGAAACACTTCATATCTTGAGGCTACAGTCAGGCATGACTACAGGATAATTTGTCTATTTACTGTCTGATTTCCACAGCAGCATGAAATACTAAGGAACTAGGCACCTTCTTTTCTATTTATTCCTTGCTTCCTTTTTAACAACCTTCCTGGGGTAGGGGGAAAAAAAAAGTAAAACTCCTCATCACCCTGAAATCTCATAGAGAAAGACCCAGTGCTTTAGGAATTACATTTGTGACATCTCCCTCTCACCTACAGCCTGGAGTCTCTCACACTTCCTCCCCACCCCACACATGACAGGGACTGACAACCCACAAACAATAAAGTCATTAAGAAAGGTACCAAGCTCTCATCCAAAGGTCCGATCGCGCCACTGCGGATCTATTGTGTTAGATGCATATTTGCAGGTTTTACTTGCACTTTCTTGGCCTTAAAGATTACAATGGAAAATAGGCAGCAGCTTGTTTTAAGTGGGTGCAAACTTCAGAGAACTAGTGAAGGACATTTGCTCATTTCACACCCTGGGTAGAATTTAGCACGCCGGCATTTTTGCATAGTCATGCTCTTAGAAGAAGAAAGATTTATTTTTAAAAAAAAATCTAGTCTCTCCTTCTTGAAAAGAGAGCAAAAGACAGCTTTCTCTGACATACTGGGAAACGTCATTCTTTGTCTATGCAGTTACACAAAAACATCAACAATTAACTTGAAGTAGAGAAGTATATTATTGTACAAATTACTTAATCCTTTGTAGTTGTCTTTCATGTAATAAACAAATCTTATTTCTATCCTATACACTGTTTAAATGCAGTGCTTTATGGGGGATATGCTAAAACATACCACATAACCGTTGCTGTAACTTGTATGTTGTTTTTTGGTTTCCCTTCTGAGAAAAGGTAGTGCTGCCTTGCAAAGACAGGTAAGATGGGACAGAACTGATTGACTCTGAAGCTACGGATTAGCCACTTAAGCCTCCCCAGTTTCCAGTCCGCCCGTGTGTATACTGGGGCAGCTCTGTCCAGGATTGTTAGAAGGATTAACTAAGTGGCACTGAAAGGCTTTGAGATCTACTCAGTAAAAATTATTTCTATGAAAGTGCATGTGCATAAAGTGCTAATTGATGCCAGCTGGCCTTTCATCCTGGGCAGCAAAAACAGCTTCTTACCACACACATTTCCTTTAGTGGGCACCAGCGGCATATTTTGTTTATTTCTAAATTCCCGGGGTTTGCCTTAAAACATACAAACCATTCGATTTTCAGGAATACTCCATTAGGAGATTGATACAGCAATGTATTTCAGAAATTACCTTGATTAACCTTGCACAGGCAGTAAGTGTAAACATTTTACACCTTTCAAACTGAGAAATGAGCCCTATTTGCAGTGCACAGTTCTAGATTCAGCAATTTGCATCTTAGAGTCTGCAGTGCCCTGTTCATTTCCTAGAAAAACCTGACAATAAATTTACAATCGCCCTTGAAATGAAGCAGAAAGCTGCTGTTCCTGAACTGGCCTTATATATAACACGGCAGCATCAAATGAAGATACATAAGTAGTTAGTCTTAATTTCATTTTTCCTCCGTGCTGCAAACAACCGTGTTTTCTGGAGCCCCTCCCTCAGCTGCAGAAACTTGGAAATGCTCCACCTGCTTATGTTTGCTGATAGACACCAGAGGAATTTTCACTTCATCTGTTTCACAGATGCTCAGACTCTTTTCTCAAGACACATCATACAAAAATGTCTCCAAAATAATTAGCAGGACTTCAGTCGGCATGACTGTGTGGCTCCATGTAAAGTAAAGCTCAGACAGCTCTTAAGAAACTGAAGCTCCAGAATGAGTGTCTGGGACCTTAGCAGCACTTATTTAAATCTTCCTGTTTGACACATTTATAGTTTTTCATGTAGTCAAAAGGGCAAAGGGCTTGGTATGCAGAAAGCTGCTACAATGTGAGAAACAACATGAACCTCTATAACCTCTTGTACTTATACTGACATGAAGGTAATTGCTAGTGGAGAACAAACATGCAATCTAATTCAAAGACAGGAGAAAAATCATGCAAAGATCTCTGTAATCATTGTCTCTATGTCTCACTTCAAAATAAATTCACTACCTTACTGGGGAACTATCTGAATAAAAATAATCCTATGAAATGTGTTGCAATATTATCATATTTAACTGAAAGATGCCCCTCCTTTGGCCATTTGCCTGGCAGTGCAAACATCAAGCAGGGCTCTTGACCATTCCAAGTTTGTTCCTCCCTCCCTGCTTTTCATCCTCCCCAGCAAGGCCTCCATCATGCAGCTGAGCCACAGGAAGAACATGAGGACTCGACTGCAAAATGAGGGCACACTAACAAATCCAAAGAGACAGCAAGAGTGCCTCATGATAGTTCACAAGGCTTATGCTACCAAGTCCAGGGGATAAATTACCTAAACTTCTCTGGTTGCACACTAGACTCTCTGAGAGTACTCTAGTGCCACAGGGAAGGACTCAAATTGCAACCCTCTTCTCCAAAATGATAGGAATTTAATTCCCACTGCATAAACACTTATTGAGAATATTTCAAAGGGCCACAAGTCACCAATGTCCGTTTTCAGGCCTATTGTCACATGCAAGTGTCCTTAAAAGGGACAAGAAGGAGGACCTAAGGAATGGGATGGTCGCTCTGGCCATCTCTCCACCCAAAGTCACACCAGAGAGCTTTTGCTTACTTAGGAAGGGCTTATGGCTGTTGGCTTAAGTTACCAACATGACAAAGGCTCAGAAAAGCTGCAGGTGTTCACCTCATAGCCCGCAGGCACAGGCAGTTGCCCATTTCAGGGATGCTGAGATATCTGTGAGTACACACGGGACCCTTGGGATTTGTCCCATACTGGCCCTGGCCCCTGGCTGGGGTTTACTGCCAGGGCCAGGGTCAGAACGCTGAGTCAGAGAGCAGTGGCCAGGAAGGGCCCTCGAGGCCCAGGACAAAGCCAGACATGTCCTCACTCTCCTCCGTACCCAGACAGCAGCAGGGGACACCTGGCCCTAAAGGATGGAGTCACTTGAATGTAGAGAACACTTAAAAAACATCCCTGCTCCACTCAACATGGCCAGCAGCCACCAAGAAACAGCAGATAGCCCCACTACAGCCCTGAGGCAGAACCTAGGGAACGGCTCTGGGAGGTGACAGCAATGCTGGGCCTGGGGCAGCCCACCCCAACAGGTGTAGTGAGCATCCCAGGGAGGCACACAGATAACCCAAATCCATGGCCTGATCAATTCCTATTTATTTATTTACCTATTTAACCCTAGCTCACTTGTGACAGTACCACACACAGAACCTGAAAAGTTGACACAACTGTAGCTGCTGAGCAGGACCAGGACACGGAAACCCCACCATGTGTTTTCCTGCCCGTCTTTTACATCTTTTACTTTGTTTACAAACAAAACAATTTTTAAAAGGCCACATTTGCACCTTAGGTAAACATGCCCAAGAGCATTCATGCCCAAGAGCACCACGGCAGCATGAGGCAGCGGCAGTCATGCCCAGGGAGTTGGGGCTGGGTGGGCAGAGTCAGGCCATTGAGTTCCTTGGGGGCTGTAACCACTCAAAGAAGCTCTATGAGAGGCACCACCCTGCCAAGTAATGCTCAGCAGCTGCTGGGGTGCCCATTCATGGCCCCTGAGCTCACTTGGTGGAAGGGCCAGGAGCTGGGATGCAGAGATGTGCACAGGCACCACGGCATGGGGCTCTCTATAGAGATGTGCCTCCCACACCAGCCAAAATCCACGTTAAACCCCCTTCAGAGCACAGCTACAGCAATAGCCATACACCAGTCCCTTGCTTTGGGACAACTGCCACCCTGAAGATACATGCTGTCTGCATAAAACTGATAACATTGAACAAAACCCTATATACACAGATAAGGAAAGTCCTGCAGAACAAAAACCTTAGAGCAGTTCATCAGTAAGTCACTGGTAATTAAAGTCATTCAGTTTATCCTCACTATAAGGCAGTACTGTAAACTGTTCCAAACTTAAATTACATACACAATATATTTCTTAGATGTGTATTATTTTTCCCATTTGGGAATGCAGAGTGACACAATTTATTTGGCTTTGTATGAAGGCCTGCAAATGCAACTCAAGGCAAAGCTCTGGGGTGAAAACACACCTTACTTTAAATTACTATTACGCTGTTTCATAAAAACCATTTCAAGAATTACTTAATATTTTTAACATTTCTGCCTAATAAAAAATGACAAACAGCACTGGTTCCCATAGGCTGTATTCAATTACTTTGATTTTATTAACAGACTGCTTTCAATCAATAGAAACTTCAAGCCACATGTCAAACTAGAACGCCAGATTCTTAAATGATCTAATTTAGCATGGCAGTTCAGTCAAAGGAAGTATGCCAATTTATACCAGAGCAAAGCCAACCCAAAAACTGCATCCCATTAATGATAATTCCCATGGGGATTCTGGCCGCTGTGGTTACAAACAGCTGACAAAGCTGAAGTGTATTATTGCACTATTTGTAAGAATGTGTCAGACATCAGCACAGGGGAATTACTCCCAGCCTACAGATAATTCAGTCAAAAAAGCAGCTTCCACAAAGAACTAAAACCAGTTTGTTTTCTGCTCATCCTGTTCCAGAGACTCAGAATCAACTTCAATGACATTCTCAAAATAATCATAACACACATATATCATCTTACTTTATCTCATTTTCTATTTTCCTTATCATCTCTCCCAATTTACTACTCAACAGTACCAGTCTTTAGGAAAATATTTCTCTAATCTTGGAGAAATTAATTTAAATCTGTTTCTGACTTGAAACTTGCTTTCCCCCCTTTTGAAAAATAAATTGGGGTATAGGTGAACCCACAACAAGCACTGAAATAAAACAAGTCCCCAAGGATGAAAAAAATCCCATCAAATAACTACTCACTGACAAATCTTTCTCAGCAAACAGTTCAATGAATCTTCAGTGAACTTTATAAAGTACCATTATAAAGACACTTTTGACTTGCTCATCTTCCAAAATTTGCTCACTTCAGTTAGTTTCCTTCTACTTTAAATGCTTGTGTATGGATATCTATTAAAAGTAAGGTTATCTACCTCTCAGCTTTGGGATTATAAAGTGCAGGTCACTGCCATGCCATTTAAATCTTGAGAGCACTTTAATCAAAAGATCATGTCATCATGGCCTAGCTGATTAACTCAGTAATTCTTTTTCCTCAGTGTGCTATGCTCTAGCACTCAGAAAGCAACCCTAATATCTAACAGGCAATAAACATCAGTTTCCAAAAAGGGATGGACCAGACCCTTGGTGGATATTCTGTTCCAGCAAAGTTAACAAGGCACTACCAATTCAACAGTAGTTTTTCATTCACTGATAAAACGTGATAAACCTAATTCCAAATTTACATTGCTGTGAAATTCAGTACCTTACTTCTGTGGCAATATGTATCATTTAATAGGATCTTGCTGTGAAATGACTATAGGTGAATGCCAGAGATTCTTGGGTTAGTAATACAAGGGAGGTTCTTAACCTAGGAGTACTTACTCATTTTCCATAACAGACTGTAAATTTTAAACTTCATCTGTCTCTTTTCTCTCTTTCTTAGAGAAAAAATAAACAAGCAAACAAAACACGCTCATACTTCTCTTGTACCTGTTATCCGAATACAATCTAGAGTCTCAGAGAAGAAAGCTTACTGAATTACCCACCAGCCTGAAGTCAAATATTCACAATAGTTTACAATAAAGGTAATTGATCAGATCAGCAACAGATAACATGCATCAGAGGCCTTAAAGTTGCCCAGAAGCATTGTGACGGTTACTGTTATGAATCTCTCATTAACTACGCAAAGAAAAAAATCTTTTAATGAAATAAATAAAAGATGTTATTAGTCTCAGACACTGACATCCAAATCCTGGAACAGAAAAATTTCTTTCTCTTCTGAGCTAACGTATTTACACATCACACTGCATTGCAGACTATATTGCAATAGTAAAAGGAGAACAGGATTACTTCTGGAACTAATAGGAACAGAGGTGGCACAAAGGACCTTCTTTTCTCTTATGACATAAAGCATTTTGGATTGCAACATTAATCTACCTTCAGGCAGCCTGTGCACCTACAGACATGGCCACTGGTACTTCATCTGCAGGAGAATGGATCTGTAATCCAGTTTCAGCCTACTTGCTTGCCAATGTCATTTGCTCCAGTGGGAAGCTTTCAGCACAGAGGCCCCAAAATAAGTACTGCTGGGTTGGGCATAGTACAGCTGTAAACAGAGATTACAAATTCGCAAGATGGCTCGTGTTGGCTCAAACTAGTGTGAGCAGTGGGTACCCAGTGCCAAATGCAAATTTTGCAGTATTCTAATGGAAATCAAAGAAACAATATCCATGGCTTCAGGGGAAGAGCTACACAGAATACCTTCACATAATAAGCACACATGCCTTTGTTGTGAAAAAGCACATCTGAAAAGATCTGCCAACACCTCTCCCAGCACATTTCATGCTCGTGAGTGGGGAGGTGCCCATTGCAACAATATGAGGGAGCAATAACTGAAGAACCAGAAGTTTTTTGATTCTGTTAAAGAATAACTTCATGTGCTATGAAGGAAGGGTGCCTCCTCCTCCCGAGGCTCACAGCAGGGTCTCTAATGCCCCTAGGGCCATGGAGAAGCAGCAGCTTCCTGTGTTCTCCAGCAACACAAACCATAGCTCCATCCTCACGTTGCAATAGCCGCACAAAGATGGAAATATTTCTCAAGGACACACTACAAAAAAACAATTGACAGTGACTGCAGCATCTGCTCAGCATAACCAACATAATAAATTTCAATCTCATTTTAATTTTTATATGTCTAAAGCTATTAGGTCTTAGATATTTGAACTTTAATTATTATGGAAGCAATTAGCTCCTTTGACCAGAAGGCTTTGCCTGAACAATTGCAATGAGCACAATATTTTCTACAGCATAAAAAATAAATACCCTGACACATCTGTAGCTATCTAGGACCTTGCAATTGCCACTGTGCTTCACACTGGTGTCCTGGCTTTATGCCAGATTGCAAAAGCTGGAACTTACTAGCATAAGCTATTTGACATTGTGTATATATGTGTAATTGAAGATTATCTCCTAAGGTATTCTGTAAATTTGGAATTTCAAAATTTAAATATTTCCTGCTGTAGAGAGATTAAATTGGTTTTGAATATTTAAATATTCTTTCAGAGAAAACTATTTTGGTACGTTATCTCCTACAAAGACAGCTATAATTAAACAACAGCTCCAAGTACTCTGAAAAGTGGCATTTCTAAAACTGACAAAAAAACTTGTATTTGTGTTTCAAGATACAGAAGTATTCTGTGGAGCTTTGTATATCAAAGGAATTTCATTTATATATATTTGCCTTTTAGTACCTTCATTCAATGCATTACTACTTAATAGAAGCATGCATTTTAATTCTCAGCATCTGTTCCAGTTTTCCCCTTGTGTATTTTATCCACAGTACACTGTGCCCACATAGCCTTTTCCCCAAGCTCTAGTGAGCTGATCTAACCTCTGCAAATAGAGCTGCTGGCAGAGAAGGGCAACTGAACAGCAGGAGACAACAAAGTTGTTTTAGAAGGGATTTGGGCATCTTCCTGGTTCAGAAATACCACAGAAGTACAAATCGTACACAGTAAAGAGTGACTGAGCATTCACCTGCACACAGCGTCTGGCCTCCCCAGTACGTCACAAGTTTCCCAGTTGCTTTTACAGCAAGGGTAGAAATTTAGGAACGGACAGTGCTTGCTCCCAATCAAGCCACAGAGAGCATTTTTAATTCCTGTATGTTGGCATTTTACACAGTGCTCTTTGAATGCCAATCACTATCTCTTCCATAACTAAATGAAATATAAACTGTTTAGTGCCTTGTTTTACACTAAGAGGTTTGATTTAGATGACTTCTGGTGATAAATACCATTTGCTAACAAAATCAAGGGCCGATGACTTCCAACTCAAGCTTTTGTTGAATCAAAGGCAACTAATAACGTCAAAGCTCTGAAGCCAAAGGAAGTGCTAGATTCCAACCAAAGGGATTTCTGTTTAAGTTAAAAACATTTTCCCAGGCTCCATATAATGCATTGTCACCCACTTTCTTCACTGGGACCCAATGCATCCACTGCAAGGGCAGAACTACAGCAGTAAGAAGAAATGTAATGTACACAGTGGTTGTGCAAGTGATAAAATACATCCACCAAAAGGAGAAGCAAAGGATAACATGCCAATGGATGCTGTGATTTTTTATACCCTTCCATTTTCAAGGGGATTTTATTGTTCAGGGGTTATTTTCTGCAGTCTACTGCCAAAGAAGATGGGCTTGGACACACATACAATGAGCAAAGTGTGGCTTACCTGGTGCAACCTTTCTGCTCGTATTTCTTCATGCAAGACAAAGCAGTGCTGGGAACAGGTTTCTCCACAGACAAAGTCTGGGACCCTGAGCCTCACTCCGAGGAACTGAGGAGACCCCCTCAATGCAAATTGTCAGCACTGGGGCAGGGGGACCTCTCTTCCCAGGTGCCCAGTCTGTCCACATGGTCCACAGCAATTGGAAGCCTTACCATGCAGCCCAACAAGTAGGGACAACAGTCCTCCAGTCCTCATGGGAGTGTGCACACACATGCAACTACTTTCAGCATATTTTCACACATCTCTATGAAACCCAACTCACTCCCTGATCTTCCTGACAATATACTCTCCCTCTGGAAGCAAACCCAAGGGGAACCACAGGGAGAAGGCCCTGCACCCAGTGTATTTCCAACCCTTTGCTGGCCACAAACACACAGAGCAGCTCCCAGAAATCCTCCGTCACCAGTGCTCTCCTCCCAAGGTAGCAGTCTTATTCTTTTTATGGAGCTCTTTAAAATTATTTGAGACACACTTCTTAAATGAAAATCCAAAACAAAACTGAAGTAGGTAAAACTTATTTCCTTTAATTAATATACATGTATTCAGAGCAAGGTTGCTCCACCATATGCAGAAAACAGACATATACCTTCTTCTATGAAGGTAGCTAAAGCAGAAATATGAAGCTGACTGCAATGTATGACTATTTTTAGATGGGATGTAAGAACTTCCTAAATAACAAGATGCCCTTTACTTGAACCATGGCTTGAAAAATGTCACCAGTGCAAATGCTAAGGAAAAAACAAATACCACCAACATATCTGACAGGACGTAAGACATAACTTCCACTGCTCTCGGTATACATTATTCTTACAATGCCACTTTACCAGTAAGCAAATAAAGTTATGCCAAAATACATCCAACACAGCAAAAGTGAACTGCACAAGATACTATTTAAAGCAGGCTCAGTTAAAGATTAATTCAATTGCTTTACCTGTTCCAGTGGTGATACTGCAACACGTGTATCAGACAATGAGGCCCGTGGAAAAGAAATATCTATGGACACATTCTTGCTAGATGTTTCAGAGATGTTTATTTCTCCAGCCGCATGGCCGGGGCTCTGCCAAGGCACCGCTCAATCACAGGACCCGAGGGTCCTTGCCCACGCAGGGGAACACAAACCAACCACTGGGGAACGAGGCTGACCGGGGCAGGGAAACCCCGTGCCTCCCCCCGGGGCCCCTCTGTCAGGACCACATGGCAGGGGGAAGGGACCCCGACATTTACCCAATTTATATTCTCCACCTGAGACTCCTGGACATCAGGAAATGAAGCATTACAATGCTTTAACAACCTTCTGCACTTGCATTTATCCTTCCTGTTTCTATTAGATCCTCTGCACCCATTTAAAGTATAAATTCTCACCGACATAAATGGGTTTTCCATGCATGTAATTAAAAAAATCATATGCAAGAGAGACTCTTTCTTAAGCTGAGAGCAGCCAGTGTCAAACACCCTGCAGTGAGTGCTGCTTGAGGGCTGCTGCTGTCCTGCACAGGTCATCCCACCTTGCTCACAGTGGAGCCCACAGCAAAACTCTCACCAGCTTCATGGGTACAGGGCAGGACCTTACCATATGGGCATGTTTTGAAACAGAAATGAGCACATGCAACTCTCCATTTTCAATGTTAGAACAAGGTTCAGCCAATAAAGTCATGTTTCAAGATTTCTGCAAGCAGTTTATTCTTCCACAACTTCAGGATGGATCTTTTTTTCTTTCCTTTCATTTCTGTAATACTAAATCAATAAAAAGGGAAAAAAATACTTCACCTTTATATATCATACTTGTTGGATTATTAGTTCATTTGATGCACTTCACCTTTGGAAAACACATCATCAAAGCCTCTGCATCTCTCACCAACCAGCACTGTATCTAAATATAGTGGAGCTGCTAAGTTTTGCCCCATGCAAGAGTTCATGTGTATCCTTTGGGTTCATTTCATGAGCGGAGAAAGGAGCAGAGAAACAACCTCTCAGTTCACAACACAAAATAAGTAATGCTTAAGGATAACACTAGAAGGCCTTTAATAAAACAAGAAATAAAGCTCTGTGCTTCTTACACAAATTAAACACAGTGGAAAATAGCAGGCTGGGGAGTGATGGTACAATTAGCTTTTCTCACTTGTTTAATTTGTTTCTTTATTAAACTTAATGGTCATCTTAATATTACAGGCCTACAAAATGGTAATGAAGACCAGGCAGCTAGCGGGACTTGTATTTACAACTGCACTCAAAACAATCATCCTTGACCATTCAATGGATGCAAAAAGAGCACTTATATTAAGTTTTATAAGGATAAAGTGAGGTGGTTTTAAGATTATGTGCAGCTTCCAAACAGTTATGGTTTCAGTAGCCAAAAGAGCGATAAACATTCAATGGGAGAAGGCTTTTCAAATTATTTGTGGAAATTTAAGGAAAGCACAAGACTTTTAACTACCCATTTATGTCATCTGGATTTCACTATCCCAGAAAGACTATGGATACATTTTCAGCCATTTTGAGTCAACAGGACATAAAACTAGTAAAGAGCACCTTGGTCTCATGGTGCTGACATGAGAGACAGTGTTCTTGTTGCATTTTGTCTGATTCAGTATGAAGACACACAGAACCAACCCATAGCAGTAACACAATTACAGGGCAGCAGAGGGAAGCCACTCGCCCACACTTCAGCAATCCAGAGCAAAAACTTAGGGGTTAGGGAGCAATGAAGGGAAGAGGAATGAGGCTGGAATTGCCACCACCAAAGCCATGCTGTATGGGCTGTTTGAAGCTGGGAGGATGGCTCATCAATTTAGACATTTTCTGAATGCTGAAGGGCCCCCAGGCCCAGCAGATGGGGAGCATGCTGACCCCCTGAATGCTCAAGTGGTAATATATTTGGCCACCGCCAAGGCTGAGCTGATTAGGATGGGACACCAGTAGAAGAAGCTGCATAGGCCAGAAATGCTGGAGGAAACAGCTTGGGAAAGTGTGGTCTAGAGGGGAAAAAAGTAACAACATTTTAAGTTCTAAAAATGCAATGACCAGTAAAAGCAACAACACAGCAGTACTAAATTTGCTATAGAGGCATGTAGGGTAGAGTAGAAATGGGGTATTTTGCAAGTATGTGGTAAGAGACAGTCCTACTGCAAGGCTTTTGCAATCAAACTTAACAAGGCAGAAAACCAAAAATAGTCAGTAATATCTGAGAAGATATTATTCCTAAATGACTCTCTTACACGAGGAATTAGAATCAGGCCTAGTAGGGCAATTTTAAGACAATGTCTCATTTCTTTAAACATCCCAATGAGAAACATCGTAATTCTAAAGATCATCATTAAATCTCAATCAATATTACTCTCTATTCATCCTGTAAGCTTATTATGAGCTTTTCCCTTGCAGACCAAACTTCCAGTCTCTGCTACCCTGCTGTATATCCTGTTGCTCAAAACGTGAGACAATTTCATGTGCATGGAGATTGATTAGTAGGGCCCACGGGTGATGGAATTGTCTCTAATGGTGAAAGTTACTTTTGAGAAAAGAAGAGAAATGAAGGAAAGACAGAGAGACAAAGGGAAAATGAAAGCTCTTGGCAGCAGCCAGCAAAGCCAGGAGAAGAGCAGGAACAAGGACAACAGGCTGTGGCTTTGCTGAAAGGGCCAGAGCTGCTGCTGGAGTGCAGGCACAGGTCAGGTCCTCTTAGGCACTGCCCAGCTGTCCCAGAAAACACCCCAAATCCAGTTCATAGGCTGACATACATGTACCAGCATCAGGTCTGCCCCAGAGTTATACCAGTCAAGCTTGGTGTCCAACTGCTGAAACTACACTGGTGCTACGGAAGCCCAGCTATGGCCTTGGCCCCACTGTCATCACAAGCCTGCAGCCAGCTTAGTACAGGAAACACTTTCTTTTTGCCTCAGGTGAGAAGCTATTAAGCTACTCTGAAAGACCAAACTCCATTTATTTATGTTACTTCTTGTCTATTTTTAAATCTCGATCAGTATGTGCAAGACTTGGTTTTAAAACACCATTACCACACAAATGCCATTTACACAAATAGTTAAACAAGACTTTCATCCATCTTATCTAAGATGCACCACAGAAGTTTCATCATACCTTCCACAAAGCCTGAATTAACAAGCTCATCAAGTCAATCCAATAAGACAAGCAAGCAACAAGTATCATTCCTGTAAATATCATATCACTAAAATATATTTTGCCATTTCATAAAAGCATACTCTTAAGAAAACAATTATTTGCACTGTTTATGCTCCTTTCAGCCTCCCGGGCTGCTGAGAAAAGCTTATCCACTGGTGGGAACTGGAGGAATAAGATCGCCTGACCCAGACAAGCTACTGATTATTCAGCACTGACTTCACTTTGAAGGGTCTTTCAATAAAAAGGAAAAAAACGTAAACATACTACACCACTTTAAAAATTGCAGACAGCATTTTTAACCTCTGTCCTTTTGCATTACTGTATCAGTGCCTGGAAAAGCTACAGCAGAAGAGAGCTCCCTTCATGCCACCACCATGGCTCAAAGGGACAGAAATCAAGAAACATTAGAATCAATATAAGCCGATTTGGACACTAAGGAAGAATAAATGACACAGAACTTCAACAAGATCTGTTAAAAGCCATGGAGAAAACAGGTATTTCTGAGTAGAGACTAACTTATTTTCTAGAGATACTCCAGATTTTGCATTTCCATCTGGTGGCCATACTTAGTGTTGTGATCAGTGACAAGGAGATTTCCAGCAGAAACACAAGAGTGCCCATTTGACAGGAAAAACCTACAAGCAGGACAGCCACAGTCTAATTGAAATCCTTGGGATCTGAACAAGAATGGATGCTTTTTCATATACACACATTTAAATCACACTCATACCCGAATGGAAATCATGCTCTCCTAAAATAAAATCAAATCAGGAACCTGGGAATGAAAGTGTGGTCCAGCTACTAAGAAACGATTTATTCTCACTCTTTTTCATCTTTCCTCAGGAATGGGTAATTTAGCTTAAGATGAGACTTGCCATTTACACGTATACAATAAGCCAGTTGGGTTTTTTCATTCTTTAGAGCAGCTGCCGACCTTAGCCCTTGATGATCCAGCATTCAATAATGCCATGCCTGTTGCAGGGAAGAGGCAGGATGCACACAGGTCCTCAACCATGTTTCCCAGAGAAATGGCAGCTCTCTGGGCACTGCATCCCAGTGCCCTGCCTCAGCATCCTCAGCTGAAGGAGGACAAGAAGCTGCAGCTCATATGGGGCCAGAGACCTACCTTTCAGCTACTGTACACCGTGGTTCAAATAAACCAGATGATACCCCAGGAAAAAGCACAGAGGCTGAGAACTTTATTGTACCCAGAAATCCTGCTCTGCTTTAGGCTGTCTGCTGCATGGGGCAGCACCAGTCCAATCCCAGGGTGCATGGCTGTCACTCCCCCTTTGCAAACAGGGCTGGTGGGGAAAGGAGGGCAAGGGGGGCAAGAAGGTGCCCTTTGGGAACTACAGCTTCCAAGTCAACCTGTCTGACTGAGCAAGCAGCACCACAAACTCCCAAACGTGTGCACCTAAAGCTCTGTGCTGCAAATCAGTGTTAACACTACCCATTTCTCCTACTTGGGGAAATCATGTCCATGAGTCTAGAAGGGTGGGAAGGACAAGCACATGCAACCCAAGCAGGCAGGTGTGGATGTGCAGTTACAGAAGGAATAAGTTTTAAGTCTTCTGCTATAAGGAAAAAATATATTTTAGAAACCATGATGGCAACAAAGTTGCATCAGATGTGGAATTGGACAAGAAAGAAAAGCTTTCTGAATTTGTTCAACTGTTTCCAGATTTGGTGGGGGTTCCCCCTAGATTACTTCAAACTAGACATTTCCCTGCTATTCTTAAAACCATCCCATTGAATTACTAAATGAGATTAGATCTCAGCAAAAAAGTTTTGTTACTTCAAGATTCAGCAGCTAACTGCAAATGAAAGTGAAAAGAGAAGCCTGTCTTGTGATGAAAGGACAAGTAAAAGAGCAATCACATCAGAAAACCAATGCCCAGACCTCTGAACAGCAAAGCAATTGCATGCGTCAAGTTCCCATAACAAGATGGTGCCAGCTGAGGCTTATGTTAAAACTGTGCAATAAAATTAGATGTCTGGAGCCTCTGTCAGAAGAATGATGCTATCTCATTAATGGGATTACATAGAAAAATTGAAGGGATTTCAGTCAAGAGGAATAAAATGATTAAGGATCAAAAGAGCGTGACTCATGAAAGCAAGTAGAAACTGGATGCTATGCTCTTGCCTGAAAAGCCCAAGTCTCAGAACCAGACAGGCCTGGTGGCACCAGCAACATCACAGCATCACCTCCCTTACACCCGGAGTAACAGGAACAGATCAAACCCCCCCGAGCAAAAACTCATATTATAAAATTCAAGCTTTTTTATGGCAACACTATTATTGTATCACTCAGCAAAAAACGGATAATCGGAGGGGAAAGAGGACAGGAAAGTTAATTACCTATAAAAAGTTAATTACCTAAAGAAGAATACATTTAGTCAGGAAAAAAGAGGGGGAAAAGAAAGAGGCTGTGACTACAGAGACTGGGTAAAATTGAAGCCTTTCAGTTAGTAACAGGAGAGGATTTCTTAGCCACAGGAACAACATACATGTGGAATCATCTTCCCAAGGGGTGTCCTGAAAATCCCAACAGCTGAATCACCTGAAGAGGGCCTGGCCACCACCCCAAAACCACCATCATAAGACTCCAGCACTGACAGGAGGTAAACTAGCTATAGGGGAAGGCGAGAAGGAGAAACTGTTCAGGAAGGAAAAGGGGAGTGTTGTGGTAGCAGATGTTCCCTAGTCAGCACTACTATGCTATACTGCAGGAAAAATAAATGAATAAATAAAAGAGATCTAAATATAGAATGAGATTCTCTTCACTGAGGGGTTCAACATCTCTCTGCAATTCATCTTTTCCAATTGAAGGACTGTAAGTTGAATAAAAAGCTTCATTTAAATTCTATACACATTCACAAAGAAACTGATTTCAGAAAGCATTATTATGCCTGACCTCTTTCACTGGGGGTGAAAGTCAGATACTTTGTGAACCATTTTCATCATAGGTAATATTCCCTAAAAATTCATTAGATGTCAACATAAAGGAGAAAAAGCATCACCATGGATGCTGCGAGCTACCATACAAAGCATTTTAGAGTCACTTCCCCTGCACTCCTCTGCATCAGCATGGGGCAGCTCTGCTTCAACACCCAGCAGCAGAGTCCTGTTCCTGGCTATCGTGACAGGCAAAGAGTTGAACACTTTGGAAGTGACACTTTCCAAGAAGAAACTTTGCTGAGGAGGTGCCAGACCTGTAGGTGCCCAAGTACACCATGCCAAAAGAATCAGGGGAACACACAATTTCTTGCAAAGAAAGCAGTTTCTTCCAACCCCACCTCACATCAGATCCCCCAAGGAAGAGCGTCTGTGCACACGTTTGTGCATACACACTGGCAGGGAAGGGGTTTAGGATATTTAATTGCACTTTGGATGTTCTCCAGTACATGTAGCATCAAGCAACAGCTCTTCTAGAGTTAATACTTTACAGAGCAGGAGAGTCTGAAGCCCAGTTCTCTCCATTGTCACTAAGACCCTCAAGGGCAGGTGGATACTCCCTACAACTAGCAGCCAGGCTGAGTGAGGGGAATCTGTTGCCAAGCCCCAACTGGCAGCACAGGCCAAACTGGTACCCAGCTCATTCTTCAAGGCTGCCCATGGCTCTGCAAGGCCAGGCGAGCTCTGTGACCAAGGCAAATTACTCCAAGAAAAGATGCAAACAGAGCAGATTTGTTTCCTACTTTTATATGGCTTCTTACCACAGAAGAACACACTCGAGGCTCTTAAGCCATTAAACTTTTAAAAAGAAGAATAGCTTTTGCAGAAGTTCTGCTTTGATGTAACTGGGCAAATCGATCTTGTTGCTTCACCAGATCAAGACATAAGTCTCCTGTCCCCTTTTTTCCTTTTTTATCTTAAAAACCCCAAACAAAAAAAGAAAAAAAACCCAACCAAACTAACCTTGAGTTTTAAGCTGCAACACTAGCCCTTACAGAAGTAAGGTCAGTGTTTACAATAAGCAGTGTTCATCACAGGCTGCTAGAAATCCTCCACAATTTGCATTGTGACATGTAACCCAAACCTTTTCCTCCTGAAGCCCAAAATTTCTGGTCAGAAATGCTCAATGACTTTTTTGATTCAGAAACTTTATAGTAATAGTAGCAGTTAATGGAATTTCCAGAACAGCAGTGACCATGTTGGTTACTTTGAGCTCTTTAGGGTTCTCACAAACACATGGGACACCTCCACAGTGGTCTCAATCCTTCAGTTTATACTTCAGAGTACCTTGCATCCAGTGTGAGTCCGGGTCTTCATGAGGGGAGTTGTGGTGCACAGCTCAATGGCTTCTGGTTCATGGAAGATCACTGTCGGGAGAGGCTCTTTACGAAGAGTTAGAACATTCAGCTTAGTCTTTAACATGGTCTGAAAGTGCTAAACAGAAAAAGAAAAGAAATTACCTCCAGTTCTAGTGCAGAAAAATGTGAGTTAATAGTTGGACATGTCTGCATGTTTCACTTGCTGTTCAATGCCTTGCAAGCTTTCCTGGGGAGAGTTAACTAGCACTATAACTTGAGACCAGTCATTAGTATCAGCAATGTGGAGATTTTTTAATTAAAAAAGATATACACACACAAAGTGAAAGGATTCATTACAATCCACAGAGAGTCTAAATTCAACCTCTGATCACTTGCAAGCATATAGTAAAACTGTTCATGGACCCAGTTCTTCTACTAATGTCTACAGGGAAGAACAACAGGGGATCAAATACCATTGTAAGAACTATGGATTCATCCATCCTTGTTCTCCTTCCTCTGTACTTAAATCTCATCCCACTGACCTTTGTAGATGTTACCATCCCCACTGAGCTGAATCCCTCACTGGTTTGCCTTTGTCACGTGAATTTTATATTCTCTTCCTTTGTCACCAATAGTTCTTGTAGTCTCCAATGTAAATGTCACTCTCGGTTCTAATGAATAGATGTCATTCAAAACTTCTCACTTTCTGTAACAGACTCCCCAGGCTTAGGTGAAGAACTATCCAAGTGGACAGTAAAGTCATCAAATTAAGTTTCTCAGCAATTGCTTAGAGTGAGAAAAGTCAATCCTTGAAAGACTTCCAAATCAATTTTGTGGAATCAGGGGAGTCAACATTTTACATGTTTCTTCGAACTGACCTTCATTTGAAAACTGAACTTTTCACGTTACTACTTATCTAAGGGGGGAAAAATGTAGATATGAACCAAATAAAGGTAGTAACATGCCACAGCACTGTCTAATGAAGTATGACTTTATCAAAACTTCTTAAGTCAACTCTTATCAAGCAGCAGTTATTAGACATATATGCAATGACTCCAGATTACTTTCATCAAAATGAAACCATTTTTTCTGACTTTTCATAGGAGATTCTTAACTTGCTTTGCAGCCACCCTTTTTCTCAGTCTCCACTTTACCTCTGCAAGGCAGACAAGCATTACTGGGTCTGGCTTGCAGAAAAAGAGATGCTAAGTGACTTCCCAGAATCATGCAAGAAGCCTCTATCGGAGCTAGAAAATCAACACAGGTCCTTGCTGTTCAGCCCTGTGCTTTACACAAATAGAGTGTCAATTCAACATTTTATTTATACATTGGGATGAATCAGCTATTTAGATCCTATGCTGGTTTTCTGTGGATTTTTGTCGATATGAATATTCCATCAAAAATAAACTTGCTATTAATTCGTAAATACTTCATCATGTGCCAACTGAAAGCCTACTGATACACTTTTATAATAGTTTAGTCCTTAGTTCGTCAGTGTTTAAGTCTAACAATTGTTATGACACTGGAACTACAGCACTTCAAGCACTCTTAGAAATATGTTCAAAGCATATACACTAACAGTCTGTGAAAACAGTGCTTGCTTACCTATTTCACACACGAAGTTACAGCCTGTTAACAGCAATACTTTAGGGCCTCTGTGGTATTTATGCAAGCATTCAGGTTTTTATCCCAGTGAAGCTCTCTACTCATACTATTTTTCACCTGCTCATCTTACATGTTACCCCATTCACTCTCCCAAACACAGCTCCATCAAAAAAGTACTCCATTTAAGGTGATTATACATTGAAGAATATTCTTTGACATGTTTCTGAAGATAATAGAGTTCTTAGACAGCTAGGGTTACTAAACTGACAGAAAACCTATTTCATTTTACTTTTAGGTTGCAATTAACAGCCTTTTGTTTGGAGTTTCCTAGGCCTCTCCATTAAGTTGTTAGCAAAGGCTGAACAGCAGGTAAAAAGCCATTATGAGTACAAAGCAAGCTGAAGGTTTGAGACACTGTGTTTTGAAGGAGCATCATTGATTACCAGCTGCAGTGCGGGGCTTGCTGGTGCCACTGACTAACTGCTGTCTGCTACAGCTTGACTTACTTTTGTCCATAGGCTCTAGGTCTGCTAACATGCTGCTGAGCTTGTATTTCTGAAGGAGAAAATATGCAGAAGGCAGAGGGTGCTGGAGCTCAGGTCCAGCCATGCACAGATTTCCCCTGTGACTGATCCCTTTTCAAGCCTGGGGAAATGCTGCCTCCAGGGCTTTCTGCTGCTGTCTTGTGCATGCAGGGGATGGGAGAGGAAGACAGATGGAAAAAAATGTACTGTTAACCTCACGTTGTACTATTTTCCAAGTGAGCCAATTTTGGATCAACAGAGATAATGGTTGTGAAATAATCAGGTTAAAGAACCTGTCCTAGCATTTAACTTTTCCCTCCCTTGAGTGCTGAAAGAGCTCTACTTCTACAAATTATCTGTTTACAGGGCTTCTCCAACAAATAATGGTGCTTCCATTAGCCAACAGATGCATAAAACTCCATTTAGCCCTTCTGAGTAGTGAGCTGGGACCTGCAAAATGGTTGTTCTCTGCTGACATCTCTATAAACTTCAATGGGACTACTGACAGAAAGGGCACAATTTGACCAAAATGAAAACTATGGCAATGATCTGTCTTTTTTTTCATGTTGTAACAACCACATATACAATCTTAAACAAGGAAAAGCCTACTCTGTGCCTTACAAAGGCAATTCAATACTTGTATGAGCAGCAAGTTGGAGTGATTGGGTGCCAAAAACACTAGAGCACAATTGGCAGCAAACAGCTGATTAGTTGCCAGAGAAGTGCAGAAAGGATTGGGGGTGGACACAGAAATAGCCTTTTGCTTTGGCCCACAGGGCTAATGCAGACCATGCTGTGCTCCCTGCACAGGTCATGTGATGGCTGCTATAAGAAAATCAAATCTCTGCCGGGAGACATCACGCAGGGAGCCCCCAGATAAGCACGTTATTTAAACACATGCCTAACTTTCACTATGTGAGCAGTCCCAGTAAAGCACGCGTGGGTAGTCAATGGGATTATTCATGTGCTTTAAGCCAAGAACAGGACAAAGCACTTTGCTGAACCCATTTCTTGGGTTTCCACTCCAAACTGGCATCTCCTGCAGAAACTGTTGGCAAAGGGTGACCTATAACAGTAGCCAATGTATTTTTTGAGAAGAGGCATTCACTCTCCACTGATGTGAACTCAAAATATTTCTTTAAAGTGCTTTAAATTCACAAAATTCTTGAAAAGCATGACTTTGGCAATCCCGCGAATACGGTTTCAGGGAACATTATACCATTCACATTTCATGTGCCAGAACCACTAGGTTCATTTGGTGACTCTTATATTGAAAACCATCATCAGAAAATATTCTTAGCTGGCATGATTATACCAGCAGCTCAAAACTACACATCACTTGTTCTTTATCCATTTAGATGGTGCTACTGATACGACTTTATATTTTAAAGAAATGCAAGGAGCAACATAACAGTAAGAAATTGGCAGTAAGTTTAAAAATACCTTGAGCAAATGAAAATACCTTAAATGCCGAAGAAAGCATCAGACCTGTAATTAGCATTGTATTTTCCTAGTTGCTGAACATTACATCATTCAGAGCAAAATTTAAGTAAAACTGCCAATAACACTGGACAATGATCTTAATTCAAAACCATAGTTTTGCTTATTCAAGGACTCAAGTTCCATCAGTTTATTTTGCTTAGTTTACCCATATAATGGCATCCTTTTCCCCTGCAGAAGAAAACCAAATGGTGCATAACTGTTAGCCCAAACCCAGAGCAGGCTAAGACTGTCACTAGAGAGGTGCTGCCTCCTGTCTCCTTGGTGACCCTCAAAGTGCTCCATATTTCAGTGAAAACCCTGTCATCACTAACACTCAGCTACCAGTTAATTGAACATAAGAATCAAGAACTTCTATATTGTTTAACATATATTTTGTTATCAGCTCAACAGTCATACATTAGTACTAGACTAACTAGTTCACAACATTCAACTTGCAGATTTTATGTGCTGCGTATTTAGTTCAGGCACAATTTCTGTTGCTGTTAAAACTAAATATTAACAGCATTTGGGTTTTGTTTTAGTTTTTCAGCAAAAATACAATCACTTCCAGAACTCAGGCCAAATATCTTGGAGAAAGTAACTATGATTCCATGCAAGGAAACATGACTTGAAGGAGAAAATTATGCACTGAAATTTGTAATAATAATGCTCTTCATCTTCAGGTCTTGACAAAACAGTCACTGCTGTTCACAATACTGAGTATTCAGCAGCCAAGCCTAGCGGACCTTTTAATTTTCATGATGGAAATAAAGGCCGAATTCAAAAATCTAAGAAAGGGTTATATATTGGATAGGAGTATAAAAATAAAGGTCAAGAAAGAGGGGACTGTAACTCATTGTAATCCAGCAACAGGAGATGAGCAAAATAAACACATTTTACAGGCTAATTGGGTTGCAACATGGTGATTTTAAGAAAAGACTTCAGCACCTTAGCCCTCATCCCCCATTCTGTCCTAACATCAGCATTACAATCAACACATGACTGCATAAACTGGCATCACATTTCCAGATGACCTGTACTTGGCCAATTTTGCCAAAGATGCACATTGAATCCAAACCCAAAAATGAATGTTAACTTATGAAAAAGAGTTATTCTGAAAGTTCAAAGACTCTGAAAGAGGGATCTGCCAGAACAAGAAGCAGTCCTCTGGGCAATTCTTCCTTCTACAGCACCGACAAAGGAATTTCCAGATGAAATCCATATTAGTGCATCAGCAAAAGATCAGTCCCAGGGAAATTCAAAAATAATATCTATAATTTACTATTTCAGCATAAGTACCTCTCTACCTCTGAAACCCATTTAGTTCTGGAATGAACCCAGAACTTTTCAACAGCATCCTACAACAAGACAAAGTAGCCTAGCAGAGGAAAGACACAACCAAGCAAATTGAACTGCAAGAGAATTTTACGAACTCCTAATGTTCCTTTTCGCCTGTTCCCAGTGGAATTTGGCTACCCACCATCCAGTCTGTAGGTACAAGAGGAGATGACAACACAACAGACCTTTAGCACTATGTTTACCCCATGAGTGACATGAGCACAGCTGTGAGCTGAGGACCACCCAACCCCAAGCCTCCAGCTTTTCAGCAAGGAAAGAAGAATTCTGATCTATATGAAAGCTGATCCATTTCAAGGCTTTGTTTTGTTTAAAGCCAATCTGTCCAGCACAGATACATGTCATATCTGATCCATTTCTTGTTAAACAAATACTGCTAATACAGTTTAAATCCTTTCCCACCCCCACATTAAACTATACCGTGCCTTATTTATTTACCCTTTACTAGCAGTTCATATAAACATTGTACTGAACACTACAATAAAACCCTCTACAGAAGGGATAAAAGCAATTTATCATGATAAAGTCAGAAATCATCCCATCAGCAGCCTGCTCTGTAACACAAAACTGACTGGCATGCACAAACCCAAGACCATGTCACAACTATACTCAAGCAGATCCATCCCAAGTAACCTTCTTGACACCAATCCAGCTCCAAAAATCCAGTTATTAAAAGCGTATCTCATCTAGCATCTCAAGACCTATATTTTGCCAGCCTATTAAAACAAATCCATTCAATTTCTTTCAGGTAACAGATGCTATTTATGTGAAAAATCACGTAATTATGTCTGAATTTACATCTCTCAATCACAAAGAAATGCTAACATACAGAAGTGGTAAGACAGGCTTGCCTGCAGGCACCATGTTATACATTTTGTAAGTAGAGGAGCTTGGACAGGCCCATGGCACAACTTGGAATGACTCAGTGGGCTGATGGCATGGCACCCGCAAGGATCTTGGGGCAAAGCATCTGGGAAATTGTGATCCACAAAAGAAAAACAAATAACAACCAAAAAACCAAAAGCCAACCAACCAAACTTCTGCCCGCTCTCCACATGTCCAATGACCATGCATGGTTGCACACTGGAGACCAAACCAGTGCCTGCCACCTCTTCCTCTCTCATGTCCCCTGCTCCTCTCATCCTACCCAGCAGAAAGCACAGGAGAGAGATGGAGTGGCAGAGGGAGTTTGGGCATAGAAAGGAGTAATCTGCATTCAACAGGATAAGCTCTAACCTGTATGACAGGATAGCAAGAAGAAGATGGCATCAAAGCAAGCAGGGCATGAGACTGGGGAAAGGAAAGCACCAGGAGAGGTGGCATACAAGCAATGCTGCCAGGCAGGCCTCCTCCTGGACTTCTCCTGCCATTACTAATAAGGCAGCCGAGGAATAAGGGAGCCAAGGATAAAGATCTGATGGAAAAACCTGTAATACACAGAAACAATAGATACATGCAAGGAAAGGGGACACAAGACTGCAGATAGAAAAGCATGACAAAGTACATGGGAAACCAAAATCAGTGAGTGTCAAAAAGCCTTCCAGCAAAGATGCTACTGGATCTTTGCATGCAAGCACTGGAAATTATTCCGTCTCACTCTAATACCAGCTTCTTGGAAATATTCTTTTTCCTGTGGTGGCAAGACGTATCCCTTAAAAACACACAAGTACCAAGATTTCATAAATAGAACCTGCACTCCCTATCAATAGCTGTGATCACACAGCTGCCTGTATGATGATGCTCACATTGCCTTGTTTTCTTACAAGTCTAAAGAATTTCTTTTTTCCTCACAATTTAATTCATGTGAAACGTTTTGTTCTCAGACCCTGTGTACTTTGAGTTTGCTCTGGCTGAATGCCCCCGTTCTGTTGCCAAGCTTATGCGATTCCGATCAGCAGGATTGCTGCCCAAACAAAACACAGTCCCAGATACAAACACCCTCCAAACTGCAGGGAACTTCAGAGCCAGATGAGAATTTCATGACTGATCCTCTAACATCTCTCTATCATCAGTCAAACTAAACCCCAACCTAAACAAATCTAAGTATACAGGATATTCAGAGACCAAGCTTCCAGTTTAGTCATAACTGCTCAGAACCTAAAGCCTCACTATAGAGATTCACAACACAATAGGAAGGAAGGAGTCAATATTTCAGGACACTCATAATCATGAAAATAAAACAAGACCTCCCTAAGACATGAGTGGAGAAGTAAAAAAAGTCACAGTACCACAATACAAAGTTCTTTAATCAGTTTTTACATTACAGTGCTTAAATTCCCAGGCTATTATTTCAGTGGAAATTAAGCATGCTGGGTGGAAGATTAACATCTAAATATATCTGTTTGGATTTGGGCTTTTACACTTTTTTATCTACTGATGACTGTTAAATATATTTTGAAATAAGCTGTAGTTTCCAATGCCTGGTGTTCGTGGCATATATATTTTAGAACATTTTTTTAGCATCAATAGAAATAAAGCATAATAACATTTACAAATATATCAACAGAGCTGCTCTCATAAATAACTACTACCAAAATTTTGGCCCCAGAAATCACTGTTAACTCTCAAATTCTAATAACTTTGTCACAACTGAACTAGTTCTGGAATTTTAAACTAGATTACAGTTTCAACCAGAATTTCTCAGTGGAAGCAGAAGAATTTATCAGATTCAGCATTTTCCAGAACAAATGGCAGTTAAAATACAAGTCCAAGACAAGGGAAATGGTTTTAAAAAAAGAAAAAGTAGATGTAAATTAAGAAATAGGAGCTGACAAGAAAAGAAATAACAAAATAGAACACACAGCAGCATAGATATGTCAAGTTCATTCACTTTGATTTTGAGCTGACCCCTTAGCTGCTTTCCAACATATTTTTCTCCTAACATGAGTTTCCAGTACATGTATTATTTGGTATAGTTGGCCCAATATTAAAACAATGGAATCCTGCAGCATGAAGGCAGCTATTGCTTTTTCAATTTGCTCTTGGAGGCTTTCCAATAATTTCTGTGTCAGAGGATGCTTTAAAAAGTTCTTTCTCCTCACTCTGTGCCTGGCACAACAAGGCCATCTCAGACAATACCTGCCAGATAGCAACTGCATTCTCCAAAGCAGCCCTTTCAAAACCAGCATTTCACTCTGTCACTCTTGCCCTTCATTATTTGCAATAAATCAATAATTTGGTAAGCAGTTACGTAGTTCAGTGACACCCCTCTTGCCTTGCTAAGACTTATTTTCTGAGACAGGGATATGGACTGGGTGACAAAGGCACCTGCTACAAACAAGGAATCTGCCCTGATTATTTGCTAGAAGTAACATTGTGTTTGATACTATGAAGAAACAAAGGATACAAATTCTTGACAAAAAAGGTTATGTATTGCTTAAATATATATCAAATTAATTTCTGGTCTAATGAATTATTGTATTTACAGCTGCAAAATAATGATAATCCTTTCCTTCCTCTAAAGCTATTTTATCGCTGAGTCCTTTGATGCTAATTTACAGCCCTGCCTTTTCCAGGTCAGAACCACCCCCAAGTTTTAAGTCTGGCATTCCTGAGGGTCTCTGAGAAGGGGTCCTCCTATTTCCCATGGACATAAGCCATTCCCAGAGGAATGGACCTGCTTCCTTAGCAAGTCAGCCTTTTTGGAAAGCCTTCATCAGGGTGTACCCCCTCAGCCCTTGCAAGGGGTGAAGAAGCCTGGTGGCTTTAGTCTTCCCTCCCTCCACACATCCCCATGAGCACATGCCCCAGAGCATCCCCAGGGAACTGTGTCTGCCCAGCACTACTGTCCCATCACAAGGAGACTTCCCCAGCCCTGACTACACTCACATTTCATCTCCTGCAATACTAATCCTTTCCCACCTTCAACAGCAAATTATTCATCATGGGGGAACTCTGCTGGGATATAAAGCTATACAAACCTTTGAGCAGATGATGCAGAATACAGACAAAAATTGGGTCCCACTGCAGTGCAGATACATAGCCACTACCCCAGGGCAACTTCACACAGTAGGTCTTTCCACTTCTTTAAGCCACGAATAAAAGTAGTACACTAGAGAGCCTATATGAGAAATAAGGGATTCTACAGAAAGTAGAAATACCTTCCTACAAAGTGTCTCATTAATTCAGAAAACTTTAGAGTTGGATAATTGACAGGATTTGCACAAGAAACCTTTACAAAAGAAAAATCAAACCAACTCATTTACATTCCTGTTTCTCCTGCAACTACCTTACTTGTTAAGCTGAGCCAAAGCAGCCAGATGCAAAACTACTCTGCTTCATCCAGTTCAGAAGGAGTCAAGTAAAATGGCTGAGGATGGTGCTTCCCTTTGTTGAGGCCAGCAGGGCCCACGGGCAGGACAGCACCCCAATATCCATATCCTCCAGATATAAAGGTTAAATCTCCATAGTGTTTTCAAGGGTTTTCCAAAAGTAATTAGTTTTTTTTCTGATGCTTCCATTTTTCTGGTTTTCAAAGGACAATTCCTTAGCGCTTGACAAGAAGGAGATTAAGCTTTTGACTTCTTGCAGTTTAGTCGTTCAAACTCGCAGATACTCAGAAACTCCAGCTCTCTATAAAACCTCAGTTTCTTCCTCTTTACTTGTCAGCAAAGTTCAGATAATTTTGCAGAAGCTTAACTAATCCCTCGGCTGAGTGTTAAGTTTCAAAACGCTAGTGGTTATACATATATATACATATCTATCATTCTTAGAACAAAGAGGGGGAGGAAAACCAAGGAAAAAAAAGCAAATGCCTCCAGAAAAGAAATAAAATATACACCATGAGATTCAACCAGATGCCCTTATCCCCTCAAGGCATGGTTAATATACTATCTGCCAGTACATATGGGACCAATTAAAAAGAGCTAACTCCTCACACAGGCGCTGCAGCGTCACTCTGGAGGAACCCACAATCCATTAAACAAACTCATTCCAAGTAATTCCATTCTGGAAACACGTGCTCATTCATAACCAAATCCCAGTTTTTAGGAATCTCATATGCCACGAAAGAAACAACCCTGTTTCCACAGAAATCTCTGGTAAAACAATCTGAAGCTCAAGAGGAACAGAACTACCCTCATCTTTACTGCTGCTTTACATGTGCTACTACATGCACCTACATGAAGAATTACTACCACTTCTTAGAGAAGTAACTGTCTTGGTCTTACAATTCAACACTGCCAATGAAATTAAGTGCACTGAATGATGGAAATATTAAATTGTTTGACTAAAGGAAACGGAAAAGTTCAAAACTATCCAAATGTTCCCTTCCAGCAAGACCAGCAGAATTGGAAGACTTCAGGCCTGTACAAGGATCATCATTCAACCTCTTTACACTGTGAAAGCTACTTCCTCTGTTTCCAGTAATTATACTCTCACTTTTGTCCAATCTGCTCTAAACTTTGTTCAACACAGCAATGACTTACAAGTTTCTACACACAAAAGAGCTACAGAATAAAGAATTCCACACAGCAACAAAGAGGAACATCCCTATTCTCAGTACAGTCTCAACTTTCCACCTCCTCTGTTGATTGCTCACCACCACAGACACCATCCATTTGCAGCCACTTTACAACCTAAATAATTTGGCATTGAAAAAACCTGTGTTTTCAGGTTTGGGCTCAACTTCGAGAAATGAAGTTGCAAAAGAAACAGGAATGTAGATAAGAGGGTTGTTTTGGGGGGGGGGTATTATTATTAAATGTTTGTTCATGCAAACCCTGTCAATTATTGCAAGTAATATTTTAACATCTTTTGAGGTTAGGGAAAATGAAGAATACAGAACATCAAGATCCAAGGAAAGGGACCTGGGATGTTAAAGCTCTGAGCTTCTCTAGATGCAGATCTAATATATATTCCTTTAATACAAGATGGAAGTATTCTGAATACCCACTACATTTACAGTCCTCTGTCTGTCTGTGTCAGGCAGCTAGTTAAACAGATGTGAAAGAACCAACAAAATTAAAATAAATTAACTGCCTACCCAGCATTTCCCCACTGTCTTCCTCCTTTGCCCCATTCAATTTAACTTTGAAGCATTAGTGATGCAGTTATTCCAGCAACCTTCAAAGTACACAGAGCTGTAATTCTGCAGGAGATGTTAACAAGGTGGCTTTTATCAAACTTGATGCAGCTGAAATCTAAATTTCCTGAAAGAGAAGGGAATAAAAGAATTTTGGGGCCTCTGATAAAATATTAAAGTATTGAATCCTGTGAATACCTATTAGTCATTCCTCTGGGGGAAAAAGTATCAAGACAAATATTGCTTTTAATTAAAAAAAAGGCATATATTTGACTGAAAAGAAAATACTTAACTCTGATGCAAAATGTTTGAGCAGCTTTACAAATTCAGTCCTCTATAATTATACTGAAACTGCTAAAAATTCCACTTCCATAACCACCACAAATAAGTAAGTGTCAAAATAAATCCAGTAGATTATAATGCAAAAATGTGTCTTCTACAGCTTAATCTTGAGATAATGCTTTTTATAGCATGCCTTTCTGCCCAGATTTGCAGCTGTTGTTATTTGCATTCTGACCACTAAGCACAAGGGTCATCAATCTTGTAATTCATTTTTTCCATTAAATTCTTCATGCTGCAGCCCTGCTGATGGCTTCTCACCTCTGCTTATCTAAGGTATTTACATATAGAATGGCCATACAGTTCTTTAAAAGATCTCCAAGCCATACTAAGTGATGTCAAGGACAGTAATTTAGCCAAAAGAAAAAAAAAAATTAGAGGTAAATTGTAAATATGAGGCAGATGGATGAATGTACACACGGATTCAACATGAATCTCCAGTGACATTTCTCTATGGGTCAGATGCAATTTTGCAATGAAGAAGAATTCACAGAAGACTTTTCAAGGGAATCTTTCAAGTTTCCTGGTCTCTTCCACAAATACTTTTAGGTAAAGTAACTCTCTAGCTCCAGGTGTTTATTGCAGTTTCTTATGTTTGGAAAGCAAGGATCGTTTAAAAAACAATTAAAGTTAATACCAGTCCATGGCTGGGATGATCAAGACCACCCAGTCTGATGTAGCACCATCCTCAGAAGGGAACCACTGTGATCAACAGAGCTACCCAGCACCCAGGGCACAACATGACAGCTCCACAAGACTTGTGCCCTGCCACCACGCACTTCCATCAGAGCTTCATTGCAGCTGCTGAGATCCCCAACACTGCCCACTGAAAAGCTGCTCTGCCTACACCCTAATCAGGAACACTCAGCACAAAATGTTCCACGTGGGCACAGAATAAGGCTTTGCCTCTAGATCTCCACTTGGGAAGTCAAAAGGCAATCAGAGCTGAACACTCAAAACAAACATTTCTCTTGCTGAGGGGTAATTCTAACCTCGATGACAGATGGCTATTTTCCTGCTTTCCAAGCATTACCATTATTTAAAGGAAAGTCTGTAAAAATGTTTGTACTGTTGGTAAGTTACTTGGGAGACCACTGCAAGTAAAATATTTTCATTTTTTAAGAGTATCTCATTTCAGTCCAGAAGCAAAGCTTGAAACAGATAACCTCAAAAGTGGAAAGTCTTGGGCTTGTTAACTGAAGTCACAGATTTTCAGATTGGACTTTAACTCCATGTCAGTTAATCACCACTAGTTCCCCTCCTACAGACCAACCTTTAATCCAACTACACTATTTTTAGTGTAAGATGGCTGCAGGAACAGAAGGTATCCTTGTTTGATTTTTTTCAGTTTTGGATCCCAGGTTGTCTGACTGGAACAGATTTTCAGATGACATTAGAAAAACCTCTGAAATAACATCAGTCAAGTTTTGCATGCACAGCTATTTGCACAAGCCAATTCTACAGTTTTACAAGACAATCGGCAACATAAACATCTGTCTGCTCCATTCCCAGCAGCTGATGAGCGAAGGGGATCTTTGATCATTCAACAAAGCCAGTTCCCTCCTGAGTACAATCCATTAACCACCACAATCCAAGGGTTCCAAGTTTTGCTTTTTCCCTGTCCTGCAGCACTCATTGGCTATCATGTGCATCTCAGTGTCATCCACAGCACAACAGAGAAAATCAGAGGTTGAAGCTACAGCAACTCCCTGCAGAGACAGGAACCCAAAATACCACCACTCTCTGTTCTTCAAGCCAGGGGAATGTATGCAGTAGTTATCCACACAGGGTGACTATGGGTTTCGACTGCCACACAATGAAAAAATGTATGACAAGGGCATCTGCTAAAATACAGGGGTTTTTTAAATAATTAATTTGCTTTAAATACAGGTTAGAAATCATTTGAAAACCATGATATTACACAAAGTACTCCTTCACTTTTACAAAGATTAAAAGAGGAACAGCTTCAACCAGCACATGAAACAGGGCTATGTGTTATGATCTATTTTCCCTGTAGCATCTGTAGAAAGCTGATTAGTTCCAAATCATGCTCTACAACACGAGCACGTCCACTTTCATGTTTTATCACTATTAGAGTCAGAAATTTAAAGACTGGTGGCTATCACTGATGTTCCTAACCTGGCAGAGTAAAGCCGTTCCTGAAGGAGATTTGGGATTGCCTTTTCTGCTTACACAGTACAGAAATCACAAATGCAGTTTACTGTGAAGCTGCTAATATTTAATAGCGTTTAATGGTGTGGTATCTGAGTGGGAAAAGGGCACAAGCATCTATCTAGAGAACAAATTAGTTAATCAGCTTTCATTGAATTTCCCTCTTTGCCTTCCTCCCTGAATGTGTGCTGCTGTGGTGGAGTAACATGCAACTTGGGGGCTATTTACTTGCTGAAATGCCATCTCAGAGATGATTCTGGGGAAGAAATGGGAGGTAATTCTGAAAACAGAGGCTGCAACATGCACGAGATTGAAGAAATAGCGTAGGCAGGACACGGATAAGTCTCAGTGATAACGTGGCAGAGCTACCTATGGCAAGGCCTCCAACGTGCCAGAGGTCGCATAGAACACCCTGGGGTGTTGCTGCCCTGTAGCAGGTTAGGCTGTAGCCAGCCCGACCAAACCCCACAGCTGCTTCCTCATCAATTGTCACAGAGGGTGGCTACCCTTCCAATTCTTCAGCTCCAAGTGTGCATGCACGGCAGAAGGAATGAGCAATACAAGGTTCATTTTGGCTCACCCCTTTTGGTTTGGAAGATATTCTTCTCCAGTTCAGCACATGTAGTGCTCTGGCTTCAGCCTCTTTTCTGTTTGGCACACAATCAAATCATATTTAGAGGAAATCCAATCCTTATACAAAAGTTGCACCTCAATATATTGTGACTCACCTCTTTTCCCTATCCCCATTCAAAGGGGAGAGCACTGCATGGCTTGCAAAGCCCTTCCGATTTAAACATTACTTTCCATCTGTACATTTTTCAACTACCAAAACTGCACTTGGTATGAAAAAAGAGAACAGCAAAGAAGCAAGGTTGTCTTACTGTATTATATTCACTTAATAATCATAAGCAATTTCTCAGAGAAGTCCTCCAGGCACAGTTTTAATGTTAAAGCAATTCTTGCTTCATTTTAACCATCCACTGATGCAGAGCTGATAGCCCAGCTCATTAAAAAGTACAGGGCACTATTTCAAGAAATGTCATAATTTATCAGGCAGAGTTAAGTCACGCTGCACACAGCAGCCTGGATGCACAACACCAACTGCCTCTGACACTTTCTGAATCCAGTTCTGAAGTCCCTGTGCTTTGGGCTCAGCTGCCCGTGTTGCATGAAGTCACACAGCAAAGCTTCCTGCTACAGTGTCATCTTCTATGGCAGTTTTTCAAGAGGCTTAGCGACATTTAAAAATGCATGAAACTCACCTGAGTGACAACCCATTTAACCAGCTATAAAACTCATTATAGGAGGATGGTTGGAGAGAAGATAAATATGGCAATAATTTTTTTTTAAACTTCAGCAGGGAAAGTCCCACATTAGTTTGACTAAGGAGTCTAAAACAGTGACAGAGCTCTCACTTTTTCCTGTTGGACATCAGTTGTTGGACAGTTAATTTTTCATATCAGTGATTAGATCCGACACTTTGACTTTGCAAATCGTAAGAGGCAATGCGAGGAATGATTAGCTGGGATGAGGTTCAATTTAGCCCCCATATTATTCTTTAGAGAGACTGTGTTTCAATTCTCTCAAGTACTCCCAACACACAGGAGATAATTATCGATCCTTGGACTCATGTAAGATGGTAATGAACCACCTCCCCTGCCCATCAAAAGGTATTCTTCCAAGAAAATGGGCATCTGAAGAAAGCAGTAAACCCTTCCCAAGCCCTCATCAGGAAGGTGTGTATTTGGGACTACACAACATATTGGAAACCAAGTGGTGACTTTATCAGTAAATTCAGGTGGCTCTGTTGAACTACATGCTACACCCAAATCAGACACTGCAAAACCAGAGTCCCTTCCTGATCCACTCTGACTCTGCAAACATCACACTGTTCTGCTTAAGGATTCGTATTGCTTTCTGGGAGAAAACCTTATTTTTAAACTAATGCCCACTAAGAGAAGATTAACTGCCCTTAAAAAGTACTTAACCACCTCTTTGCTTGTTATCAAGTGGCTCATACATATCTGTCAGATGAGCACTGTTGATAATAATGCATTAAAATAAACACTTCTGCTTAAGATACATAAGTTTACTTATGAGTAGTTTGAGACACACAAATATCTACAGCTTATTCAGTTCAAGAACCCTCTGCTCTCAAAATGTCCATTCAGCCGCCCTGCCAGATACTGTTTCACAATACTTACAGGCTCACTTATTCATAAACAAATCATTAACATTCTTGACATAAATCCATAGCGTACAACAAATCCCAGCTATGATAGTGTTTTACTACATGTGCTGTGCCCATCATGAATGGGAGTTCTGTTTTCACTAAAAAAAACACTCTCAACAAATAAAAGGCAAATTATTCTCTGCAAGAAAACCACCAGGATGAAATGCTTATGCATGGATTACAAACTAATTATCAAGTTCATACAGTAATAAACCTGTATTCAGTTAGTGAAAAGGGCTGCCAAAATTTATGCAAGAAATTTTCTTCCTAGAACTCTAATAACTAAGAAACTCTGATGGTAAAACACACCATTACAGGATTTTATATTTTCCTCAGCTCCTCAGGAAACCTTTTATACACCCCCATTTCTCCACACATGGGCACAAGAATCACTGAGAAGACCCTTCGAAAACCCTGGCTTTCACTCACTGCCAGGGGTTTATTCACAGCCTTGGATCAGAGGGTTTCAGCCAAGCCCAAATGATCAAGGCTCATTTTTACATAGCTACACCACAACTTAAATTAGACTAATTAAAATGAACGGAATAGCTTAACAAATGCATCAGGACCAGCCTTCTTGTTCTCTCTGAATAGACTCCACATAGATGACAGTATAGGGCAATATTTCCCCAAAAAACACAGTCCACAGGTGAATCCTCTGCAGGTACCCCAAAAAGGCTCTATCATGCAGGTAGCATCCCCCCCCATGCTGAGGGGCATGGAGGGCATGGCAAAATGGGATTCCCTGCTCGGAGCTGGTCCACAGAAGGGGGGATGCTCCCGCAGCACCTCCCAGGACAAATCACACAGCATCCAGCCATCGGCAGTGGCCAGCCATCAGCAAAGCTTTGGATATCACAAGGTTAAACCCTCTACCCTCAATTCTCTAATACCTTCCTCACCATATTTAAAGAATTAAATGCCTCCCCGAATGGCTATATTTAGGTAATTCAAAAAAAAAAAAAAAAAAAAAAAAAGAGGGTGGAAGATAGTTAAGTTACTATTGATGCTCTTGGCAGATGAGAAATACGCTCACAAGAGCTGGACTTCTCCCTGGACTGATAAACACAAAGCAGACAGCCTTCTGTGCCGGCTGCCAGCTCAGCGCGGGGAATAGAAGATGTTTTCAATTCCGGAAAAGATACATGTGCTTTGAAACACCGAACACTCAGCAAGGCCTCAGTCTCTTACTCACAGTGCACAGGCCTGTGGGCGCTGGGGGCTGCTCACAGTACGTAAAAATAAGCATATGGCAAAGTTTTGCAGAAATTAGACCTTTGTTACTGTAAATACATGCAGATTTTCATAGCAATTACACACAGCACTTTTAAGGGGCATGACTTCTCTTTTTCTTATTTCCATTGGCATGGCTTTTCCATTTCAGCTTGCTTTAGTTCCAGTTCTGTGATAATTTCATGGCAGTACACTCATGTGTGGATATATACAGCATGAAAGGCTCATGGTCTTTAGGTCCGAGTACTGAGGGCTGTTCTGCAACTCAGGAGAGCAGGTTTACAGGATCTATTTATGGGTCTCACTCTGTACCCAGCCTTTGAAAACGTTTCAGATCCATTTTCACCAGAGAACACAGCTAGTGAAAAACCACTGGCGTTGTCCAATCTGGCTTTCGGTATCACAGAGCTCACCATCCCTAAAGTTCTTGCTTTCACCCCTGATCTCCTAAAGTTGTAACATATCCATTAGTATGGAAACCATTACAGCTGAAAGAGTTCATGGGATGAATAAATTTAGGAATCTTCTCATTTGCCTCCAGGTTTTCTGAGTATCTCAATCGCAGTTTCAGATGTTGTCTGCAACAGTAACAGATAAAGCCTAACTCTAAAAAAGCAACAATTTAAGACAGAAAATCACATGTAATCACACATCTACAGTAAATGAGGCACTACAGAAATGCCAGAATATGGAGGTCAGACTAAAGTGATACATGATTTGAAAGAAGGCAAACAGCTCTGCCGGGAACCAGCAAGGAAACCAGACAAGTTAAGCAGTCATTTGGAGTATGACACAACAGCCAAATGACACTGAAACCTCAGTGTCAAGTCACCCAAGGAAACATCCATGCTGCAGAGCAGCCTGGGAAGCCCCTGCTTGGGAAACACACACCACACGACTTTGCTGAGTGGTGCTGGGAAACAGCAGGAGTGGAAACAACTAAGTAATGGAAAACTCAGAGGATACTCATGATCTGGAATAATTTCATCCTCCTGAGTTACAGGTAGCTCAGGGAGCTTGCTAAGATGGAGTGATGCTAGTGAAATGCTGCCTGCAGAGTGTCAAAAGCCCCTGCACTGGCCCGTGGAGAACTGCAACAGGCAAATCCAGGAACCAACAGCAAAAAAACTGAATTAACAGGGAGACTGAGCAGAAATCCTGAGGACATAAGTGTTTGCGAGCCCTGATTGCCCATTTTTGGGAAATATCACTATCTCCAACCTCAACTTTCCTTTGCTGACCAGTTACAGCATAAAAAACCATTAAGCCCTGCAAATGAACAGCTGCACAGCACCTGGTACTGCTAACAGCTCTTCACTAACCTGGTTTAGAAGCCGAAATAAATACTACACTTTTGTTTATAAAGGCAAAAGCTGGTCATCAAAACCCATCTGTCACTGGCTGTGCTCGGAAACACATCTCACGCTAAACCCCACCTCGCAATTGCACAAAGCACACCCCACTCATGGGGCTCCAGTAGGTACACTGACCAACCACTTGTCTCCTTCAATACACAAGTGCTGTATTTTGCCCACTGATCTAGTTCCTGAAAAAGGAATAAAAAGGCATGATCCCCTGGCTCCCGATCCAGCAGCAAAGTTGTCAGTATTTTAACAGTAATTTCAAACAGGAGCAAAGCCAAGCCTGAATCCTCAGATTATCGTTTGCAAAACCCCATCATCAGCATTAGCAAACAAAAAGGTCAAATCAGTTGGCTCAGACAGACTGTAATTTCTGTACCTATATTTATTAACACTAGGTACATAAAACTGAGGAGAAGTGCTAGAAAAACACACAGTGATGTTAACCACAATGGCAAACTGAATGTACCGATCCTTTCCTCCAGCCAGGAAACATTTTCAAGCTGTTTCTTTTACAGCTAGTCACTGGGAAGGAAATGCTTTTTAGACACAAAAATATTTTCTTTTCCAGAAGACACCATAAAACCCAGGCACAGAGCACAGTATAGGTTTTGATGAGAATTAATTACTTGTTTACTGTGGTAGTTCATTACACAGCTAATCCCCACATATTGTCTAAACAACTTATTTCCACCGGTGAGTGAGGAAAGGTCAAAAGAAACAAAACAGATTGTTTTTTTCCAAAGAAAATGATGCAGAGCACTGGCAACACATCTGCAGGGTGTAAAAAGCTAAAGAGCAACATTAGAGGATGTCCTTTGAGCACCTTCCAGATTTTTCTAAGTGAAGGTATTCCAGAATGAAATGTTACCAAATATAATGGAATTGAGATGTTCCCAGTATACAAAAATATTGTTCTAAACCAAGAGCTATTCATTATTAAGAGCTGTGGGCTGTAGTTTATCATTAGCATCTAGAAGTGAAGGATGGTTATAAGTCAATTCCATTTCTCCCCAGTGACTAAATCATGTACTAGCTAAATCATTTATTAATGTCAAAGGGTGACAGTTTTCAATTAAGATAATGAGATTCTAGAGGCTCTGGCCATCTGAACCCTGTTTGTGAATTTTCTCGACAATTAAAAAAAAACCCAAAACAAAACACAAAAGGAATCAGTCTGACAAACTGATTTTACTTAAACTGGGTACTAATAATTTAGCATTAATCCTACCACATATCTGCTACCTACATACCAAGAATAAATATTTATACTAGTAACCACATGCTGTTAGTCATTAACACAGGGTTAAGATGATGTTAATTGAATCATGGACATTGGAAACTGAAATCATTTTTCTCCCCTTGTAACTCTTGAGCTCCTCAGGTAAGGCCCCAGCCTTCGTCCATACAGCATCTCAGCAAACAAACACACAGCATCCAAGGTCCGTCTGCTCTAGGAGAAGAGGGCAAAACAGTCAAGGGAGAAAATCAAGAAACTGCTCACTCACACAGCATGAGTGGGCAGCCTCCCCAGCAATCAAAATGCCCTGCTGATCATGGGTCAGGTCCAGTGAGGACACATCCCTCCCATAGCAAACACTGCCCAGAGTTGAGATATGTATTCCAGATCTTTTTAAGTATGATCCCTGTAAGAGAGCATCCTACCCTTTAGACCCTTTGCTGTTAACTTCCATGGAGTAACTGTAATATAAGTGCTGGTAGCAACAACCATTATTCTTTTTAGCCATCTCACACCCACTGTTCAAAGTAATTCTTTATATTGACCCACTAGTTTTCAGAAAAAGAAAAACAAACAAAAAAATCAAAAGAAACCATATAGAACAACAATTACACAGTGAAAGTTAAGATAAGCTTCCCAAGGTAAAACTTCAAACTCCCACAGGCATTCAGTAAAGTCAAGTCAGAAAAGTAACACCACATTAGACTTGCTGGTTCAGATGTTACTAAGCACTGGCCAGACTCCATGCTTTCTCTTTTTATTTTACTTACAATTAGCTGGCAAGAGACAATGATTAGCTAAAAAACCCCACATTCCCTTCTGACCTCCAGGTGTACAAAGCAGAACAGCATTAAGTATTTCCAAAAGCAAACCCTGGATCTGTAGGTAGTGTGCAGTAAGGCATCAAGCAGCCCCAGCAGCAAGTCACCACACAGTGTTTATAGCACAAACTCTCGCTATGGAGCCCATTAGCTCCTGGTAAGATCTATCAAGGCAGGCACTGAGTGTCATGGCAGTCTCAGGCAGGCACCTGCCTCCAGACTCTTTTCCAAAGCCTTGTTCCAAGGCTGGACCTGTACAAACTACCACATACATGAGAATTTACAGAGGACAAGATTACAGCATATTTCTTAGAATGGTGTACGCTGCCGGCTCAACTCCCTGCTCCACTGGAGATTGGATTTACCATCTCTGTTTGCAGTTCATATCCATACAAGTATTGTGAATCACTCAGGCAAAGCAAGGGGTGTTACTCTGGTGCAGGCAACTCTGTTCACCAGGGGAATGTCACCATACAGCACACAGGATCCAGTCACCTTGACATTGCTGGCAATGCAATCATCTCCTTCCCAGTGGAAAAACTGATTACGTTTAACAGGTGATGATAGGCTTGAAAGTCATTCCTCCCCAACTCCAACAGATGGACAAATTGTGCTGTTACAGTTTGTTCCAGTTACAAAATAGTCCCCAATTCCCCTGGAGAGACCCCAACAGCCCTGTTTTCTCCCTGGCCAGTCCATCCCACTGGCATTGCAAAGGGACCCTTTACCTCCTCCTTTAGCCAGAGAGTTCCAATTAAAGGGCTTTAAAAAACCTCTATGTTAAATAAAACTACTTCTGCCTGATGAGACCTACTAACTGGGATACTACAAAGACTAACTTTTCTGGAAACTGTGTTGCACAGCCAAAACCACTCTGCACTGAGGGCTCTGCAGCACAACTGCAATTGTTAGCAGTGACTAACATTGTTATCTAGAACTCCTCAAATTTACAACATTACTTTACGACCAATATGGGAAGTCACGTATGGCACTGGCACGGCAGTGTAAGGACTAGGTTATTTTAACGCAAATACCATATTGCAGAGCTCAGTGGAGACTAGATTTAAAAACCTCCCAGAAAAGTGTTTAAAAATTAAGAAAAAAAAATTTTTAATCACCAGATAGATTTTTGGGAAATGAGGAAGAATATGACTGCACTTCCCTATTGCACATATATGGATTTGAAAGTAAGAAAAAGTTGGGAACAATGTTTTTTTTTCCCAGGATGAGGCAGACTGCACTCTAACTTCAGCCCTGTAATGACAGCTGCTGGATAAGAAACATTTGTTTGTTGCTAAGAAATGTTGAAAAAAAATAAAAACCAAAATGGGCATTTTACACCCCTTGAAGAAACAAATACATGACATTTTCACAAGAAAATGTGAAAATAAGAAAAGATCTCAGAAACAGACTGGATTCACGAATAAGAAATACGGGTTTTGGCTGAAAACAGAAAATATTTCCTGAGGCTCTGGAGGTGTGTCAGTCTCCTGTCTGTGCCGGGCGGCAGCTGCGGCCACCATAGAGCACCAGGGTTGGTGATGCTCTGAGCCCACTGCTGGGCAGCTGCCATGGCCCCGCTCCCACCCTTCTGTGAGGGACCCACACTCCCTTTTTCCCCCCACAGAGGGGAGGAACTGTGTGACTGTGAGGCTTATTAACACTCACATAAGTATCCTGTCAAAAGGTTTTCCCCCCAGCCCAAAGCGAGTGGGCGGTGCACTCGCTGCGTGACAGACGTTCCTCTGGCGGATACAGAGCAGCTCCTTATCCAAACAGCATTAGGGCCTGGTCCAGGATGACCTCAATAGCACACGCTTTCCAAAAAGTGTCATGCAGAAACATTTAATTCAGCTCTCTTAGACATTAAGTCGTCTCATATAGCTACTCTAAAAAAAAAAAAGAAAAAAATCAAGTAAAATTTGGACTTTAAAAACACACAAAGTTTCTTCTCAATCATAATAAGAGAAACATAGGGTAACTCCACTGGCATTAGTATTGGCACTTAAGATTTATACCAACACTCTCAAAATCCGAATTTGTACCAAAAACAAAACCCACACATAGACAAGGGCAAAGTTTATCCCCAAGTGAACAAAATAACATCTCCTGCAGACATTAATGGCTTCTGAAACTCTTTAGATTGATACATTAGTGATTTAAATGCCAAACCACATTCACTCTGTTTATCTTGGGAAGCTCCACATCCATGTAAGAACACCCTCAGAGCATAACAGAGGAATGAAAGGTCAGGCTGTTACTTCCAGAACCAGTGCAGTAAACTTAAACAAGGTATGGGTATTTCCCTGGTCAGTGCAGCCCACTGCAGCTGGCTATTTTTCTAATATCATATAAGCAGCATTAATAACTTCTGATACAGAGAAATAAAAAACTCAAATTGAAAAAAACAATATAAATACCCTCTGAAAGTAATTTAAACCAACCAGAAGTGAGCTATTTCAGTGCAAGATTTCTGCAGACCTGGCTCCTGGGCCATGTCAGGCTGCTCATGGACTTCTCAGGTCCCCAGTTGATGACCTGCTCCTCCTACCCCCAGAAGCTCTACATCACTATACAGTATTTAACTTCATCCAAAGCCTCTTCAGATTCTTTCTGAAAAACACATGTAGATACTTTAATCTATACAGACTTCACTGCCCCACACAGGTGGACCCTGCTCTGCCTTGCTGGAGCACAGTCCCAGGCTCAAAAAACCTGTCAAGCTTGTCCAGCCACAGGGGTGCAAACCCTAAGCTGTGGCTCTGAATATCTCTTTCCAGGTGAAGATCTGTTCATGACTCATTTCAGCTCACACTTGCAGCTCGTCTCTTCAAATGTGACTTTTCCTTAGGGGAGATGAGCTCCACCACTTCTGCAGCCTGAAACTTGTCAGCATTTTAAACGTGAGCAGGATGGGTGAGAATGGCTTGAGGAAAGGAATTATTAAGCACTGACAAACTAGAATTTGTAACTAGAAAAAGTGAGTATTTTTCACAGTCTTGAAGTGCCAGGGCTTTTGCCTTGATTATGAAAGGTAGTCATTCATTTAGAGATGGGTTTCAGGCTGGCCATAATGCCCAGACAGGCTGCCCTGTGCCTTTGCAGACCCTGCAGCAAGCCTGGTATTTCTGGCAGGACTATTTCCTACACCAGGCAGCCCCACTTCCCACTGGACACCCCCAAGGAAATGATCTGAACTCCGTGCATGATGGTCACTGAGGAAAACAAAATCCCAAGTCTTCACAGCAGGTTAAGTCTTGGGAACTGTGTGTCCTGTTCCCAAGACAGAAGCTGCAGGACTGTGAAGGGCAGGTGAAAGGAATCATGCACGACCTCAAAAGCTACAAGAAAAATAACTGACTATTGCAACACCCATCTGTGGGAAAAGGCAACAGCAGAACCTACCTGTGCTTCTGTAACCTTTCAAATTGTTCAACTAGCCCTTCCGTAGCAACTCTGTATTTTAGAGGTACGAGATTAAAACATTGCCCTTTGAAAATGTTACGTCCCAGCACCAAGCTTCAGGCTCTTTAACGAAAAAAGAGCCTCTAAACACCAGATCAGACAAAAGTCAATCACAAACAAATGTTTCCTAACATTCCTTATAAACCACGGAATAGTTACATTGCCATCTCAAATGCCAAGATAAAAGTTAATGGATTCAAAGGCCTATCCCTACGCACCAAGATAAGACTGCATGCCTAAATCTGAGTGATTTAACACTCGTTTATCAAAGTGAACTGTCCAATCTCACAGAACGTAACATCCCTTCTGCAGACTTCAGCACTGATACTCCATCAACGAGAATGTGACAGAGAGGGTTTCACTTCCTCCATCATCCCAATCACGTAACCCAACAGGCAGCGGTGCCTATGGCAGCACAGCACAGCCTGAGGGGAGCCAGGGCCACAGATCCACAGTTCCCAGGGCAGCCCAGCTCAGGAAGGGTGAACCTGAACCCAGCTCAAGGTCTGGCCAGCCCCTATGTCTTGTCCTTGGCTGGAGGATCTCAGCTTTGGGTGTCTCAGCAATCACTGATGGGTTTTTTCTTTGTTACCTAAGAGAAAAAACAAGCACCCAGCAGTCTTTAGCAGCACTGCACATCGCTCCAAGCAGCTCGTTTTAGCAGGAGGCACCAAAGCTGTCTTTACTATCAGGATTTTCTCAAACACACAGAACCAAGCTCAATAGGCCCTTTCAGCCACCCTATCAAGAGGGCCAACACAAAATTTTCAAAATATCCTTCCTTCTAATTCTAATCCAAACAACAGAGCACAGCTGTGAAAACTGAAGCCTGTACAGATCCACACTGTACAGGCTCCTTCTTAAAAGCACTGGGACAGGATTCAAGCTTCTACATTTTCTGATTCAAATTTATAGTCAGGCACAGAAAATTCCCATGGACTACAGAAAAAAAGAAAAATGCTTAAGCTGAGAGTTTTCTGAAAGATGAAAAAAAATTCACTGCTGTCTTCTGCTGACACACTGTGCAGCAAGCTGGGACAGAGGTCCACACTATGCCCTGACAACCAGGCAGCTCAGGGAGCTGCCAAATGGTGTTTGCTTAAGTTCCAAAAGGTACTTTTCTGGTCAAAAACTAGAAAAAACATAATAAGTTCCATATGGAAAAGCTAAAATTGGGCAAAAGGCTCTGTTAAATAAATAGCCTCAAATGAAGGCAAAAAGGATTAAAATGCTGTTTTTGAAGTCTGATCTATTTTTTTTCTAACAATTTTGCTGCTTGTCTTTTCAGTCTCTAGCTCAGAGCCACAGCCAGAACAACCAGCATACCATAACGTAACTCATAGGGCTCCTCTCCCCAGCAGAATACTAGAAAACCAAGGGCAAAATTCCTTAACATGACACTAGAAACCAAGTTCAGCAAACTAATTTGGATGTGACAGTTTTGATGAATAGTAACAGAAATTTTTTTTGCCTCTTTTTTTTAACGAGAATGACAGGGAAGGGTGATTTCTCTCCCCAAGAAACTACCATTTTCAGGTGAGTGTCACCATGATCAGTTCAGAAAGCACACATTAATCCTGACAGCAGGAAAGTGGGTGCCCAACTACAGGAAAGCTGCAGAGCAGCTGAGACTCACTATGGAGAGCTTCTCCCTGTAGCCATTCAGAGAAGGAATTTTGCATCCAACCCTCCTTCCTGTCCCTCAACACCCAGGCTCACGGAGGGAAAGGTGAGCTAGAAACTTGCAGGTTCAAATTATGCATTTGACGTTGCCATCATCACCATGGAGATCCCTTGCCCTTGGCCCTTCAGAGACCCCAAACTCCTCTTATCCTGCCTTCCAGACAGCAGAATTACTCAGGAAGCTCCATAGCAGAGAGAACTGTTCATTTTAAATGAGACTATACAAACCCTCTGATCTCCTGTAATAGTCTGATGGATGGGTTTCCTTCGCTGCCCTACAGTCACCAGGCTCAAGGTTTGTACTGACCCTGCTGAAGTTTGGATCAGATCCCACTGCGAGATCTTCAGAGCAGTTACTTCACCAGTGGGACCAGACTGAACCTGAGTTCTCCTCTCCAGACACTCAGTGAGTGGCTGAGTTTTCACAAGAGCACAGTCTACCAGGTAAAATACTCTCTGAAAAAGACTGGTACTAAAGAGAGCTGAATACACCCAGCTGAAGACTTGTAAACTTACTCCAGGGTCATTCTGAAAGCTTCACATGAGACATATGGAATAACCATCTCTCAAACCCAGAGGGAGCTTGGCATGGGAAGAAAGAGATGGCCACAAATCTGAGCTTCAAGACACTTAATTACATTTCTATCTGCTCTCAGTGTTCTTGGCAGTTCCCATCAAATATATCTGCAGAAAATGTTTTCACGTGAGGAGGCATTTGAAAATTGTCTGGCATAACACAGACCCAAGGCCACAAAGGGTGATGGTGCAAGAACTCCGACTGCCCCAGTGCTATCCCCCCAGCAGCATTGTGCTCACAGCATAGTTCTGTCAGTAAAACTCACCAGCGGCAACCCAGGTTAGAAATGCTCCTGCTCACATTGCCTGGAAGCAAACCCAGCCATTAATCTGTGAAAGAGACATTTATTTAAATGATCCCAATGAAAACACGTATGGAGATTTTTCAAAGACCAACATTCCAGAAGTTGTCACCAAACTGCCATGGTGTCAGTGCAACAAGACCAACTTGGTCATTCTGAGGCTATGTACAATTTTGTTGATGCAACATCATTAAAAGAATATTAAATACTGGCAATACACAACTTTTTATTTTTCCTTCAGAATTTTTGCAAAGATTTACATTTGCCACTCCGTATTTTCAGTATTTCAGCAGGAAAAACAAATCATGAAATGTTACATTAGGTCTTCTCAGGACACTTGTACAATCACTTACATTTAAAATCTTTGGTCAAAGGGTTCTGATGCACTTATTCAGAAACAGCTCAGAAGACTTAACACTGTCACCTGTAACTTTTCCAGCTATTATCTGAAGTGCAAATAAGTTCAATTACTATACATGAAAGCACTATGGGGAAACAAAAGTTTTAAGTACTAAACATCGTTTAAAGGCACTTTTCAGCTACACCTTTACCTGTCTCTGGGTAACCAGACTCTCCTCTTGCCTGCCCAGAGCCACATCAAAAACACAGTAATGCTGTAAGGGGCAGGACACTTAGCCGAATATCTCAGCACCAACCCAAGGCGTGTCTGCTGAGAACACAGCCACGCTTGGAAGGAAATGACTGTCCTGCTGGATGACACCAGGGACACAGAAAATCTGAAACAGGCACTTAAAATTCTGAACTACTTAGATTGAATGCTTTAGTTTGCCTTTCTTCAAGGAAATTATGGCTTAACTTTTTTTTCTTGATCATCGAACAGGCTGGCAGTTTCATAAACAGAAACTAGTAGTACACTATAAATGAACCCTGAAGATCATTTCCCAGGGGGCTTTCCACAAGGCGCTCACTGATTTTCATTTTCTTTTGGTCATAGAATGCTTCCCAAAATTAACATTTTTCCAGAGCCATTCATTTTCTACAAAGAATAAATAATGTAGAAAAAAAGGAACTGCCTGAGGTAAGTGGTGCCAGATGAGCCAGCTGGAATCACGGGGCTTTGTTTTAAAGATTCCTGACTGCTGTAAAGTCATAGCAGCAAACTAGTGCAAAAACTCTGATGCCTTGAAAGATATCCCGAAGCTATATAGTGCCAAAACACCGGGCTGTAAGACTTCAGACGTTTGCAGCCACATGACTCAGGCTTAAATTTCAAATACTTTTCACTTTTTCCTTCTGACACAAATTTAATGAAACCAGAGTTCAGTAGTAGGATCAGTCCTGCTATACATGTCTTGAAGCAGTTTCTGCCTAGACAGCTGCTTGTGTGCTTACAGGTCACTTGTGTTTGGTTTAGAAAGGTTTTCCATATGCTTTTAAAAATTGAAAAACTCTTGCTTCAACTGACTATGCTGCATTTTTTAACACACATATGCATCTGAACACTGAAAAGGATTAGAAGCTCATTTTGAAAGCACCAGTAGCACCTAAAACCACATTACATCTGAACACATGCAAACATTTGTCACCAAACCACAGAGGCCATGATCACCTTGAAGCCATCACACATGTGTAAGTCTACCCAGAGGTGACTTTTCTTAAGTGAAAGATCTTTTCAATGCTCCTGACATAGGAAAGGCATTTTTTGTGTATACTAGAGGTAGTGGATGCATGTAGTACACATGAATTTAGCAACAGAGTCTATGATCATAAAATTTAAAAGTATAAAAGTAGATTGAAGATGCAAGGTTGCAGGTACATTAACAAATTCCTGTAAAACAAGCAATGTGTTTATGAAGCCTTGGAAAACAGTGCTCACAGCCCAGCCTGAAGGTGAGCATCAATACCCCAATACTGCTGCTTTCCCTTTTTTCACTTCCATTAATAGCTACACTGTTGTTTCACAGCTCTGTCTTAGTGATGTGGAGGTACACTACACCAGCAACTCAAAGGCTGTGGTAAAGCAACCTTACACAATCTTATTTCTCATGGACTTCAGAGAACTACACAAGTTACATGATGGCAGAATTAAACCCTGGAGGAGTTCAGGAAATCAAACTTGCCCTGGTGAAGGACTTGAAGCTTCCTGCCCTTCATCACCTGCTTCACTCATCTCACCTTGCCCACCCACAGCTCTCCTGCACACTATTTCACAGCACATTAGGAAAGATTTGGAACTCTACTTTATGAAAGAAATAAATTATAACTATATGAGAATATACTGCAGCCATCTATTATTAAATCCTTGCCCAAAAATGGCCCCAAATTGTGGGTTTCAATAAGAATATTCCATTTCCAGATGAGCAGACAGAGAATCACTGAAGTCCTATTGTGAACACTTAGCTATCTGCACACCTATATGAACCCAAGCAGCGTCCAGCCCAAAGCTCCGTAACACCTGTCTGTTCCCCTCTGCCTGACCCCCACTCATGTGAGTCCACTCCCTATACCACCCACAGAAGCAGAGTGAGACCTTCTCCAAAAAGAGGGCTCATGAGCGTGGCTCAGCTCAGGGATGCCTGGCAACACAGCACAAGGCTGGGCAGCACCAGCACTGCTGCACCTCTGCTCCAGGGGAAAAGCTATTTGAACACAGCGATCCCTATTACCTACATGTGTCAAGAGAAGCAGGGAAACTTATAAACAGAGCTTCTAAACAGCACAACCTCAGAAACTATGCACCCACTGGGATTTATTATCTAGAAACAATGTCTGGCATCAAGCTTCCAGGAAAATTTAGGTTACAAAGCAAATAGCAACCACCTCTCAGGCAGGCACACAAAACTGTGAGAACACCTTGCTTGTTTTCAAACACCACTTCAGAGTCCTCACGGGAGCATCACTGAGACCATCAGCTCCAAAATCTCAGCTGTGCTGCCAAGGGCTGCTGAACCAGGCACAAAGGCTACATTTGGAAATAGTTTTAAAGAAAGATTTGGCAATATTTTCAGCATCATTTCAACAAGTGCAACTGCCACAAACATCAAGCTACAAATCAGTGCACACTTATGCTTATAACCATTGATAAGGTCTGCTGCAAACATGGCAATGAAAACCATACCAGGCAGGTACAGTGAGCTCCGGACTGGAGTCTCCACATTCCCAGAAGGGAGAACCTTTAAATATCTGAAGCAACCTTGATTGCTGCTCCAGAGATGACTGGGAGGTACACACGTGTTCCATATGCTCACCTGCACTTTACTGAACACAAGCCAGGAATGCTGCCACAGAAATTAGAAGCGAAAAAGACTCCCATACAGACACAGTCCCAGATCATCTCTCTTACATTAAGTGTGAATAATGCTAATTCTGTATTACCTGCAAAATCATGATCTTCTTACCACATCAGAGACTCACTGATCCCTGTAGAATAGTCCTGCAACATCCCAGCTGTGTGATTTCACATGTAACTGCCTGTCCCACTAACTTTGGATAAAACAGATGAAACTTCACCTTGCTATAGGTGAAAGAATCATAAAAAGTAAAAGGAAAGGAACAGCAAAAGAAAAAGCAGGCTTCACTGTATTATATTTTCAAGAAGAAACCTCAATATCTACATTTTTCTAGCTTATTCTTCTAATCCGTTTAAGTCAATTTTACATAGCTTCCAGAAACAGAGAGGCTTCTTCATTAAACAGCAGCATAACAGGAAAAGCTTCCATCAGAGGGAAGTAGAGAACAGGCAGACCAAAAGAAAAACAAAAAAAAACACAAAAAACCAAAACAACAACAAACCCAAATTAAAAAACAAGTGATCACAGCTTATTCCAGCAAAACCAGAAACCAAGGCTCTGGGAAAGGGGGCACATTTTAGCAGCAGATGAAGCTTTCAGCAGCAAGTGGCCACAACAGCAGTGGGGACAAGTCCAGCTCATGCCCCAGCTCATTGTGTTCTGTAACCCAGCTGCTGATGACACTTCATTCCTATTGCGTATGCGTGAGCTTTGCTGCTGACCTCACTACTGGAACTGTACCCATCCCGTCAATGCCAAAAACTTCAGCACAAACTATGAAACTTGACAGGACTGAGCATATTTGGAACAGAAGCAGATTTTGCATGAACGGCAACAGACCAGGAATGCGCAGCCTTGTCATCCATTGTGTGGAACTGGGAAAGGAGGCCCAGGAGCAATAGAGGACCATGGCACACTTTGTCAGAACGTGACAGGAGCCTTCACACTACAATGGTCACTGCCTTTTAAGTTAAACATACACAGCTTGCCTTAGCACTGAGGGCAGGACTGACCTGCACCAACAAGCATCCACTTCCAAAGGCAGTTCGTACTTTCCCTTACTGAACCAGGCCAAAAGAAATATTCTGAGAGATGAAAATATTTTCTTTGCCGTTTTACTTAGTACAGAGCTACACCACGGACTAACAACAGACCTGCACTTCACCAAGGCTGGGTACTGACACAAGATACATCTGGGTCAAAACTAAGCCACATACCATGCACACATCAGAGCACCAAGAAAGCTGGGCCAGGTCCACACTTTCTGCACCCATACATCAGCCTGATGTAAAAGACATGGCTGCATCTGCCATTATATATCCCCCAAATATCCTACAGAAGTGACTTGGCATAACCTGTAATCCCACAATACATTAATAGAGAACATAAGACATCATCTATTCTGCCAGTGACCACATACCACCCTGCTACAACCAAAATCCCATGCCCAGCACCCTCACAACACCTGCTTGTCAGCCAGCAAGAGAGCATGTGATGGCAGGGACAAGCAGAGGGCCCTCCTTCAACATTCCCATTGCACCAACATTTGTTTCACAGCAGCTATGTGCCAGGAGAAAGGGAACCTGGGACAAAGAAAGCAACATGGGACACCTGAAACTAAATTAAGATGTTGAGGGGGAGGAAGAAGGGAAAAAAGATGCATTTATACCTTGTACAAGCTCTCCTCGGAGGGCCCGGCAGCTCTGCCAGCAGTTCTGGACAGGCTGGTGATTCACAACATGTCAAGGGGAGATCAGACTACTTGAAAGGACCGGACTTCAAGGGTTTTTTGGAGAAAAAAATTTCAGAGGGGTTGGGGATATTAGATAGTCTATTGCCCATGTAACTCTAGCTCATATGTATATGGATTAGGATTAAGCTTTCAGTTACAGGATCTCATCCTAGCTACCCCAGCATCCTTCCCCTCACTGCATTCATTTTGTCCACAATTCACTACATTGTCATTTAACCCCTCCTGAACCTTTAACCCCCAGAATTATTATGGACTTCTTGTGACTTTTCCAAGAAGACTTTTACCTTTCTCCCCATTTCAGGAGCTGGCATAAGTCGAAAGTATATTTACTTCTGCAATTTTGGATCTCCCTGATTTCTTTACTTTTTAGAGCTACAGTAATTACTACAGCAATTCATGTACTTCCCCAAAAACTCCTGTTGGCAAAAAGTGCATTTACAGACACTCATCATTTTGATCGGCTCAGGATGCCTAGACACTCCTGCCACAGGCAACCAACAGTAGGTTTGCACAAAGTTAGTGGCCACTGTTGAGAACTTTGGTGCTTGTGGCTCCCCTTCAAGAACAGGCTCCCCTCACTACAGGCTTGGGTTTTGCTACAACAGGTAAGTGAGAAGCCCAGTGATCATCCCCCCTCCAGGCAGCCCCGGTTCCCCACAGCACACAGCCACTCCCACCCACTCCCTAGGGTCAGACCCCTAACAGCGCACAGGTTACAGCTAAACAAGGCTAAACAAGGTTACACTCACAAGCTTATGCTGCAAAACACAAGCATTTGGTTCTCTTTAGCATTGCATGCTCTTGTAGGCAGTATCAGATATTTGTCATAATAGTACCTTGTTATTTTAACACCTCCCTAATTCCACAAAGGGGACACAAAGCCATTCTGTACAATCCACACCAGCATAACACTACTAACCTCGGCTTTCCCTTTCTCCTTCCCTTCCCTCACCACCTTCTTTGTCACCAACCCTGGATGCAGCCTCACCTGAGGTCTGTCCCCTGCAGCACCATCTCCCCAGGGAACACCCCTACTCCACAGCGCCCAAGACCATTAACTCCTTCACACAGGGCATCCTGCCACTTGCACTTAGCAGAGAGGTTTCTGACTAACACAAGGAAAGACGTAACTAATAATACATGCACATAGTTTTACCCCGGAATCCATCAACTGTGTATGTGGTACGTCATTCCTATCCAGTAAAATCAAGCTTCTTATTGTAGAGAAAAGTACAGCTTTTTTAGACCAGGAATTATGCCCATTACTGGCTGGTGAAGATTAAAGCTCATAGATCTCTCAGCTTGGCTCTACTACCAACTCCAATCAAACCGCTGAATTTTCTGCTTGATGATATCAAAGCAAATTCTCAATTTGGATTGCAAAAGTAGTAATAATCTTTTCTTGTCATCTGCTGTGCCCATTGATTCTTATTTAAGATGTCCAATTCTCTCTCACTAGACACTTGCTCTGGAAAACTACACGAAACCGACGCAGTGGAACTACAAAGTGAGTTTTATTTCATCTCGCTCTCTGCCTGTCTCGGATTTCCCCGGACTATGCAACACACACAAGGCACACGAACAACGGCACAGCCGGCACGGCACACCCGAGCGCTGCCGGAGGGTGCGGCAAGGGGGGACCCCGGTCACCCTGACACATCCCGACCTCTGGGTGTGGGGGTGGCGAAGGACTCCCACGGGATTCCGCATCCCCCGCGCGCCGCTCCGAGAGACCCTCCCGCTGCCGCGGGTCAGGCGGGGCCGGGCCAGGGGTGCCCCTCACCCGCGGGGGCGGCAGAGAATCCCCTGAGCGGCGCGTCCCCCGCCGTCGCCGTCCGCAGCCGGCACCGAACCCCGCCAGGGGCGCCGGGGGCGCCGGAGCCGCCGGGCAGCGACACCCGGGATGTCGCCGGAGCAGCGGCCCCCGCGCTGCGTGTGTGCGGCGTGCGCGTGTCCCGTGCCCCCGCACACCCACCCTCCGCGCCGGCGGGGGGAGAAGTTGCCACAAACTCCCGGTACAGGGGTGATGCTCCGCCGGTCCCGCTGCCACCCCAGAGCCGCGCGGCCCCGCCGTCCCCTCCGGCTCGGACCCCGGCCGCCCCCCCTACCTGCAGCCGCTCCGTGGCCGGCTGCCACATGGTGCCGCGGCGACGGGAGGCGCTGCCGAGCGGGGCCGCGCGCGGCTCTCTGCGGGCGCGCGCCCCGCCCCGCCCCGCCCCGTCCCGCCCACGCGTGGGGGGCCACGCGCGGACCCGCCCGGCAGCGCCGGTCCCCCGGGCACGGCACCCATCCCACCCGGGCACGGTGCCCATCCAACCTGGGCACGGCATCCATGCCCCGGGCACGGCATGTATCCCCCCGAGCACGGCATCCCCCGGGCACGGCATCCCTTCCCCCGGGCACAGCAAGCATCCCACCTAGACACCTACGGGTACCGGGATAGCGCCTCCCCCCAGCTACCGGCACAGCCCGGCGTGTCCCAGCCCCGCACGGCGCTCTCGGGCAGCGGTGCCGGCCTCCCCACTGGCGCTCGCTGTGCGCTGCCTGGGAGCGTGTGGGCACCCCCCGCTCCCCAGAGGAGCGCTCCCCAGGGGACGTTTGCCTCACCGCACCTGCAGCTTTTGCCTCCTGTTCTGCAGGTGGTTCAAACTGCTGCCAAGCACGTAGGACGCATCATGGCTCTGTAAGGCCGCTGCTGCTGGCAGTGCAGGGTCATGGAGCATCAGCTCCATGGGAGCCACCAGCTAGGGGCAGGATCCCCCCTGCGCGGGCAGTGCCAGGGTGGTCCCCCGAGGGGCCAGCACCAAGCCAGCATCAAGGCCACATTCAGCTGTTTCACAGTGTCGGGCATCCCAGGTGTGCCCAGTATTCCAGCTGTGCCTCGGCACTCACAGGGACACACACACACACACTGTGTAGAGGTCTGCAGGGACTGCTCTTCCCTCTGGAGGCCAGAAATGCCACCGAAAAGCAAAGGCTCTGCAGGTTCCAAAGCTGCGCCAAGGAACATTTTTTCCAGACACAAAAGCTGCCCCTGGTCCTTCGTGCTCACCTGAAGCTGCTTGGGCAGTGCCTCATGCTTGGATGCAGGAGGATTTGTTAAAAATCCAGAGGAGCCCATGTCATACTTTTCCTGAGCATTGACCACCACAGCCTGCAACCTGCAAGCCAGGCTCTAACACATTGAGGGTGTGTGATCCCAGGGCCACGGGGTATCCTTTCAGTGTCAGTGTTTTAAATAGCAAGGAAAAGCAATACTGAAGGGAATCTTCTTTAAAAAAACAGGCACCAGGCTCACCTGTGGACAAACCATGACCTTTGGCAGGGCAGCTCTGCCACAGGAGCTATCTTGAGGACCAACACCTTGAGACACATTGCAGGATCCAGGTGAGGCTCGATGTGATCAGAGCAAGGCCTCAATACACGTGAACTTTTAGATTGTTTCTGAAAAGACTCCACCAGTACATCCCTGGGCAGTGATGGCCTAATTAAAGCAATTCATGTGTTACAGCTCCATTTACTGATGCATTACCCACCTCTCTCCAGGAAGGGAAGCACTAATTCTGCACCAGCTCTTGGCTGAGATACCCACCAGAGCTCTTTCCAGACACCATGTCCCTGTCACACTGTTGTTTCTTCCAACTGGTGCCTACACTCCTGCACAAGAGCCTTTTCTAAAAGCCTCACTCTTCCTCAAGTGAACTCTGGAGCAGTTTCATAGATCCTTCCCGTATGGGTCAATCCACCCGCCATCATTTCCTGAACCAGCTGGGAGCTGGCACAACCCAGGCTGTCAGCAGCAGGGCACACAAAGGAAGCTCAGGATCTGCAATTAGCAGGAGGAGGCCAACCCTGGGGCTGGAGGCTGCTTCTCTCTTAGTTTACATGACTTTTATACAAACTAGAACAATTGAGGAGGGAAATCTACATTTGCTACGAAATGGGTGGCATGTTATGAGAACAAACGAATCACTTAATTTCCAAAAGGATATGAAAACAAGAGAAAATTAATGCTGTAGGCTTCAGGCTTTAGTTGTATGAGAGGAAGGTAGGAATATGCTCACACATGGGGAGGAGCAGCTCAGTTACAAATTTTTGAAATCCAGCTGGTTGGTTAGAAAGCAATCTGTGAGCCCCTGAGCCCCATCAGCATCCTCCCCAAGCCTTACCCTTCACCAAGGCAGCAAGTAGCACTGTGGGGACAAGAGAGATACTGAGCCCTTCTGCTCGTGTTTGTTTAGTCTCCAGGTGTGCTCAGCACCACGGGCTGTCTGAGGAAATCCAGCTGTTTCACCCTTTTGGACATGCCCCACAACACCTCTGCAGGAAACCCAGTTTTCAGCCAGGCCAGGTGCTGCTGGGGTGGTCAGGCACCAGCCAAAACCCAGTTCAGGAAATGATTCATTAAACTTGGGTGAGTTCATGTCACAATCTCACTAAGATGAGGTCATTTCTACCTAGACTTTCTAATATTTTAATCCAAGCATCAATTTTTATTTGGTATTTAAGATGTTCTACATTAGGTAAGGTCCTGCTCCAAGCCAGTCAGAGATCTTTCGCTTAAATAAATAGTGTGAATTCCTATTTCCAGGATGTACTATGTTCCAGAATGTGCCTGTAAAAAGATACTGGGTTTTTTTTTCTATTAATTTTCCTTTTACTGTGCCAAATTGTGGAGTTTCTCTTCTCAGAATGAGTTAAGACAATTCTTTCCGAAGACTGCAATACATTACACAGGTTGGTCCCACTTCTCTCCTTCATTTCAGAGCTCACAGGACAGAAATACTGGAGCCATGGGAGATCTTGCATTTCAAAAGGGAGTATTGGATGCAATAGGACCAATTTCACTTCTATTCACATAGTAAATCTGAAGCATTTCCAGTGACTCCAGGATATTTTATCTCTTTTAATGGCTTCTAGTTATTGAGTTTTCCTCTTTTTGCACCATCTCATCCCCTAATATAAGGTCTTTATAGCAACGTAGCTCCTCTGCGTTTGAAAACAAAAATAAACTTTTTGGTTTTTAACTATAGCACTGCCTTTTTAATTAACTAAACTTATCCAATTGCTGATCCCATTGAATTATTTGACTTCAAAAGTTCCATTTAGCTTTAGGAGCACTATTATTTCTCACTGAAACATAACTAGAAGAGTCATTCAGTTATTTAAATGCTGCTTCCTCAAATAATTTGCAGACTTCGCAAGTCCTGTTTCCAAGATCCTCTTTTTGATTATGCAAGTTTACAAAGCATACAGAAGTCATTAAACACATCTCTTTTTTTATGTTATTAATTCAGTTTACCTTGGATTTGCTTTTGTAAAGTTTGCCTAATTAACAAATTTAATCTTCTGTAAAGTGCTGTAATTAATAGCATACTTCCAAAATCTAAATACACTTGTTACTCTTAAACATTTGTCAAATCACTTGAAGCAAATGCAGCTTCCCTGCATAGAGGGATACCAGACACATCGTCTGAGCTTTCAAATATCTCTCTGAAAAAATGCTTAGTGCCTAAGCAACCCAAAATATACTGTCCAAGTAACCCAAACGGTTTTCTTTGACAACTATTACATTTTAACATTCAAGGTAACAATAAATGTATTGTTATGTAGAACTTCATCTCATGCATATGACAAAGCTGGCTGGGATGGCATGATCTCAACTTTATGTCATATAAATATGGCAGAGGGAACACCCAAGGTAGAGATTTCCAGTTCCCACAGCAGGTTGCACTCTTTGGAGTCTGGGCATGGGGGAGCTGCATGAGGGCATTATCTGGGGAGGAAACAGTCAGGCTGGGGCTCCAGCACTACAGCCAGCCATGGGATGCAGGCAAGGGCACCCAGGGGCAGCATCAGAGCATTGGCAGTTTGCAAACCCTGACAGCACAAACCTGGGTTTTGAGGGGACTCAGTCATTTGCAGAGTTCAGAGGCTACTGAGAAGCTACTTCAATGTACACATAGCGACAGATACAGCCCCTTTTCTGGGAACAGCAGCATCTAAAGGTCTGGCTCTGATTCCTTACCTGGGATCCCCTCAGGCATGGTCACTGTTAAACAAGCAGCAATTCAACAAGAATAATGTTTCATTAAAATACTGGCAAAATGCAGACCACATTATTTTCAAATGCCCTTGATTTCCTTTCAGTACTGTGTTTTGGTAATTTGAAAGGGAAATTTATTTACATCCCTGCTTGTTGTATAATCCCTAATGTTATTTAAGTAATCATTTTCATTCTGACTGTGTAGGTGCATTGAGATGATTATGCAGACATGGGAGTGCAGCTCCACCAAAGGTGGTTCAGCCGAGGGCACTTCTTCTCACACTGCATCTGCCTCATATCCCCTTCACAGGTATTTTTAAATGGCATCAGGAGATGCCATAACCTGAAGCACTGTGGTGTTAATGATTTGTGAAATTGAGGCAGCAGTAAGTATCCCAGTCAAGGGAGATAATTCAGGTTTGGATATGGCATATTCTTCCACCCATCCAGGTTGTGCTTGCCAGGGGTAACGAGGTCCTGATTTCCAATTTGTTAGGGAAGCTCTTGCTGGGGTTCCCATAGTGACCAGGTGTCTTTAATTACCTGTGCTAGTGCCAGAAGAGGTTGTGTTTCTGATTCCCTCTTCAGCTGTAACTACCCCACCACTTTCCCCAAGCACTAGGACAGCTATTTTTCTTCCTCTTCTGAAAGTAAGTTCAATTTTGGAGGTGGCTGGACTAAATAAAAGCATGAAATGCATAGGTAGTGACCTATTAGGCCATATTTATGTGATATCCCTTTTTTCTTCTCACCTCTAGAGGTCTCATCTTTAGAAAGGCAGATATTTGGTCTTACTTTTCCTTCATGTTGGCACTGTACCAGTCCTGCTCACAGCAGCAGTGAAAATAAAGCACCAAAGCTATGGCAGGTCAACAAGTGCAGAAGGAAGGTGGCTGCAAAGGTCTTGCATACATTTAAAAGAGCACATCACTTCGGTGAAGCACAAAATATATGATATTTGAAAGGTCAAGCAAGTTTTATTCTTAACATTCCCATCACCACTGCCAGGCAGCCCCTCCATTGCCCCCGCAGGAGCCCGGGTGTACAAGGGAAGAAGGGCTGTCAGCCTCCCAGCAAACACAGCGTTGACCCTTTGGAGATGCCAGGCCCCTCGGGCCAGCACCACCATGCCTAGCCAGTCTCGGGGAAGAAAGGCCGAGTCTGAGGGTGCTGGCAGTGGCTGTGCTGCGGGGCTGCAGCCTCTGGGCTCCGTGCCCTGGCGGCCTCGTGCCAGCTGGGGGAATTCAGGCCATGGAATCTGGGCCGCACAGGCAGTGAGGAAAGCGTCTGGAGAGAGCAGGAGGGGTGCATGTGGTCACCAGCCCTCAGGCAAGACACTGCAGCCACCCGGGCATGGGGATGGGGTAGAGGCAGGGCGGGCACAGGGAGAAATTTTGGCAGTCCCCAGTGTCCAGCTGTGGTGCCCGGTGAGGGTGCGCAGTCTGGGGCACAGGGGGCCCAAGGGCAGGATCCCCACAGAGGAAGTGGGACTGAGCAGAGAGGCAGCAAGGATGCAAAAGAGGAAAAATCCAAGGCTCAGAGCCTGCAGAACACAAGGTACACAGGGGTGTGGGGGCAGTAATGACATGCAGGGCAGAGGAAAGGACAGGGACGTGGGACAGGAGGACTGGTCATCACATCCCCAGGGAATGTCCTCACCATGTCACCACTGACACAGCTGCTGGCCAGACACCTCCTTGCAGGAACAGTGAGATTTCCCAGGCAGCCTCCAACAGCAAATCTTGCATTAACAAACCTAAAGAAGCTCAAGTCCAGCTCTTAATGCATCAATTAATCTTGTAAGCAGCAGAAAATGAAGGCCAGAAAATCTTTGGCCAGATGCTTACACGTTTGTTCTCTCCTAGTCCAGAAAAACTTGAAACAAGACCTGTTAAGACCCCTGTCAACCTTGTGCACCTTTAGCTGTATTGTCTTCATTTGTTAATTACCCCTAATTATTTTTAAATACTTATTTGTCTGTGATAAAAAGAAATATGTACCTCCACAAATCTGTACAGAGATCCTGATGACCCTTGCACCAGTTAGTTTTACGCTAAGCTGAATCCATGGCATCTGCATAGCTCCTGATCATGACACTTTTCTGAGTTACACAAATGTGATTTGGTGAATTTAATTCAAATGACTTCTGATTTTTAACAAGATAAGCGAGAGAAGAATCATGTCTATACAGATAAGCTGTTTTTAGAGTGAGCACTGAAGAGAATGAAATTATAAAAATGAATGAAGAATGATAAATGATAAATAATACTGTGGGCAATTTTATATGCACTGGATATTCCTCAGAATAAGAAAATTTACCAAGAAAAGAGACTTTTGACAGTCTCAAATCAAAACTTTTGTTTGCAGAGCATCATTATAGCAAGTAGAAGATTTGGCAATCTGTCATCTAGATTTCACCATTCTAGCTACCCAATTTTATCTATTAAAATAGGAAGTTACTAGAGGCCACACTTCCTATTTCAGAGACACATCCCCAGCAGTTATTCATAGGCTTAGGGAGACTGGTCAGCCATGTGGCAATCCAGGAGATGTTTCTCCTTCTCCCACCTATGCATAGGAACATACAGCACCGCTGCAAAAATCCAAATTCTCCTGGAAGCAGCTGTGCACACAAACATTGTTTAAGAGCTAAACCTGGGTAATTTTCAAATTACACTGCTGAGATATTCATGGCAGAGTGTGCAACAGCACTGGTGTCCTTTGTTTCATGCACTCACTGTCCCCCACAGCCAATAACTGGTACCGGTAAAACCCTAATTGCTGAGTATGGCCAAACACATAAATGTGCAGAAACCAAAGGCCAGCGTAGGACAAGAGACACATATTCCCTGTTCTGAAGTGGTCATAGACTATGAAATGTGTGAGACAGGAAACAGAGCAGAGATCAAGGATGAAACAATACTTCAATTCACCACAGTCCCAACTAAGAAAAGGCAGACAGGTAAGCTGGGAAGGGCTGCCCTCTTTGTCCCTAACCTGGGCACTGCACTCATTATTGGGAAGAATTTTAACGTGTGTTGCTGGGTTGATGTGAACTGATTTTCTGGCAAATACCCATAAAGGTTGTAAATAGAGATTTACAAATCCAGAAAAGCACAAGAATCACCCTCTTGTGTACGATAATTTAGTGGACTTGAGTCCTTTCTAAGTTTTTGGGAACCAAAGTGAATGTAGAGCCCTCACTGAAAGTATGAGGCTGATGCCATCAACATATCACACAAGATTTTACCAAGTCTTGCAACTCAAAGAGCTCTATAAATGTTAAAATACTTCAACCCTAGAAGAGTCAAAAATACGTAACAGAAAGTTAACAAACCTCCAAAGTCTTTCATTAAGCTCATGCTTAAATTCCATGATGAGCAGTGCCCAGCACAGCAATGCAGCTGGACTCCCAGGCTTTGCTCAGCACCATGCAGAGCTTATTTCAAGCAAAGAGCGAGAGATTGGTTACACAGCTGGACCTCAGACAGTCAGAGGGACTCCCAGTGGATCCATCACAAGAAATGCCAATGCCATGTGGCCTGAGCAGTTTTTGTATGTGTAAAATATCTATAAGTAAATACAAGATGAATTATTATGAGATGGGATTTGCATTTGTCCTTTCAAAAAGAATTGTCTTTTTAAAGAAATTCAAGGGTTGTGTGCCTCTTTGGTGTCTAACAAAGAAGAATACATCCCATTGCTGAGGGAAGGGATTTGCCAACTATTGCTACATAATATTACACAGAAAATTGCACTCATAAATCACCCTTGACACTGGAGTTTGAGGAAGAGGGATGGAAGTCAGAGACAACACATAAATGAAAAAGAGAGACACAATGAATTCTCAGAAATCTCAAGGCTGAGTTGCTTTTGAATGAAGAGCACATTTAACTGTTAATTTGAAATCTGATATTTCTCTGTCCACAAATTCTGCCCTTCTTGAGAGGTACTGCCTTATGGGGAAAGAGAAGATGACTTTATTGTTTATGCAAAATCAGACCTTCTTGAAAAACAATTGGAAAAACATGGATAGTGCCGGCCCTAATGCCAGGGAAGGGTAGTAGTTTTGTTGGGAATTTTGTTTTTCTCTGCAGATAGCAGTCCCCTAAACTGAGGGAAAATTAGTATTAACCAGTTTTTACAGAAATTTTGTAGTTCATTGCTTGAAACTCTAAAATGTTATCAAAGCATCACCATATTTACCATTCAATAATCTAAACCATTGAATAATGTATTCCAAATGAAATCTTCCAAAATTCAGCAACATATATCAGTAAGTAAATCACAGCTGTGAGACATTTTGATTTAAACCTGACAAGTCTGTCAATACTGCTGGGTTACTACCTTATTTTAAATCTCTCATGCATTAAAGTAAAATAAACCTTCCAAGCTCTCAGGGATTAAGGCATCTCCATGGAATTGTAAAATATTCTCTCCATGGAAATGAAATGAATGAAAGACAGAGGAAAACTGATAAACTCCACACCTAATTCAGCGCTCTAAAAATCTCCTCCTGTCTTTGTCCTTATCACATGCAGACAACACAGGGCACGGGGAAAGAGTGGCGCAATGTGATGAGTACTGGTGATAAAAATAACTGGTCATCATCTTTTATATGTAGAACAATCTCAAGTCCAAATTCATGGCAAGATGGAAGTGAAATGGCATAAAAGGCACATGGGAAAGCAGATCTGTCCTTAGTTACTTGACATTCTGCCAGCTTTGTTTTGACAGACCTTTCTAGCAAATGCCATACAAAGGCAAAACAAATGAAATAAATGTTCAAATTAAATTAATAGGAGGAACTGGTGTCATGTACAGACCACAAATAAGACATTGTGGACAACACATTTTAGGTACAAAATCCTTGAAATAAATTATTCTGCATCATGACACTTACTGGCTGGTTGCCTTCTTCACATGACAGATGCAACATAGAAAATCAACCAACCACAGACTGATCTGTAGAATAAATATCAATGTCATGCATGGGGATCTACAAACACCCTTTTCAGTCAGCTGATGCTGCTTTCTGCTCTCTGAACCTACCCATGTACTTCTCTGTTCTCAGGGAGAAAGAATCATAACTGGAACCTGTTGTTTGTGATCTCTCTGTCCCAATACAATATACAAAATAAGCTTCTAGGAGACCAAATTGCACCAGCAGTGATCACATATCACACCATTACAAATGGGGGTAAGAACAAAGTATTCTGCTCACAAACTAATTGCTAATGCAGCTCCTACATGCCAAAATAACCTCAAATGCACGAGGCTGTTTGCTTTTTCCACAGAAGCTACATGCATTTTTGTTACCTTGTGCATCTTATATCTGGTTTATAGGCTCAGATTCCAGACAGATTTACTTCAGATTAACTTCAAATCCATAAGTCAATAAAAAACCATGGTGAAAATTGGAACAGTCACACTCATTTCGTTGAGTGGTGTTGGACTGAGATCCATGTAGAGTCACATGCAAACTTTCTCATATGGAAACATGAATGGAGTCCAAAGTTAAGGACACCGCAGATTCAGATTATTGCCCATGTGTGTTCTACTCCCAGGAGATGGAAGAGAAGCCACAGCTGACTTCATAAGAGAGCTCTGTTCTGTTGCAAGGAGCCACCTCTGACAGGAAGTAGACCAGTCCACAGGAAAAGAAACACATCAAAAATTTAGGCTGAAGGACATCTCCTTGACAAGATAGCATTGCTGCCAGAGTGATAAACAGGATCTCTCCTGGTCTGTGGGATGCTAGCAAAAAGTCCAGGGTCAGCAGAGATAGAGCAGATTGTTTCCCTTAGACTGGTCTGTTATTGAAGAAAGCACAGCAGACCAGCTTATTTTCCTAAATGATTAACTTTGCTGCCTTTTCTGCTCAGCACATCAGATAAAAAAGTTTATTCAGTTAGCTTATTTATTTATATTCCTTTGCCAAAGATCTCACCAAACAAAGCCTATTTGATGATTTATTCTTTGCTAAAGGGGAAGCTTATTTACAATAATCATCTTATCATAAACGTCTTAAAAGGAGGATTTGAAACTGGAATTCATAATAACAAAGAAGTCTGACTTTTCCAGAGAGGTCATATTTGTTATCCATTTTGCAGTGTAGAAAAAAATAAGCCAGCTGAGCCCAGATGAAGCTGGATGTGGCATAACTGCTTTGAAGTTTTGTTTGTTTTCACTGGTTGACCCACATCCTGTTGGAAGGAATCACCTTCAGCTATTTGGAGCCATTCCAAAATATGAGGGGGAAAAGGATATAAAGGGTTCAGATGCTGGGTCCTACAGAGGGGATTCTGCAGCATAGAAGTTGCACCAGAGGGATCAGATCTAGTGCAAACAGTGGAGAGTCAAGAAATACAAAGAGGATTTCTGAGGGACACCTCTCCAGTGACCAGCAGATCAGACTGAGGAGGAGCTGAGAGCTCATCACACTCTGCCCGTCTTTGTAACAATCTCCAGCATTCTCAGGTAGCAGCAGTATCTGATTGCTCAGACATCAGACTCTGGCTGCTCTCATCTCCCTGATGAGATGTTTAAGATGGACATAAAAGTGTCTCAAATTTGCCTTATGCCATCCCTCCTGACCCCACACAACTATAGTGTTTTGGCAGACACTCAGCCAAAGTCTCAAGGGACAGAAGACAAACTTGCAGGGAGGAGATAGAGCAGATCAGCTCCATGTCTCTCATTTGGCACCAGCTCTGTGCTTTGCCCTTCTCTCACTGCTCCCCTGCTCTTGTAGAGCATTTCCTAAGGGTAATGGATGCTGAGAGAGACAACGTATTTTAAACAAGAATTTTGTTTATATTTTGTTATAAAATAAAGTGTTCCTGAAAGCTGTAAGCCAGTGCACATCTCGCTCAGCAGGTTTGAAGAGAAGGTTTAAGCATACACTGGACTGCCCTGACTCCCATTTTTTATGTTGGGAACATGTCTGAACTCATTAGCTCTTGATAATACACTCATTATTTTAACTATTCATAGCAGAAAATAGCATGAGAGACTGAACTCTTCCCTGAATTAATCTGGCTTTCAGCTGCCCTCCATGATCCATGGGAGGACTGTACTTCTGCACTCCCTCTGAGGTCAGGAATACAAGAGCAGAGTACTATACAAACAGCAATTTCAGCCCAGCTGTACTGAGCAGCACATGAACCTCAAAAACATGGCAGTAGTGAAAAAAAACTGTTCCCAAAGCTGGTCACACAGCAAATACCTCCCACAGAAACCAGGCTGGAGGCACCCAAAGGAAGGGCAGGCTGGGTTTGCATCTGTCTGATGCAATGTGCCTGTCTACTCTGCAAAAGCTGGGTGGTTGTGTGCAACATGAGAAGGGAATCTCAGAGAAATTTTGGACACAGAAGGATTTAGCCACATGAAGGGGAAAAGAAGTTCCCTCTGGCAACACAAGTGAGGAGTGGCTCTTCGATTCCTCTCAGCCATTCACACAGAGAATAATATTCAGAGGTGTTGAGTTTATTCCTCATCAGGTGTCTATTGCTATCAGAGAAGAAACTACACACCTTCAAGAATGTCATAACTGCTCAGGCACTTCTCAACAAAGCCCTGCTGGAGAAAAGCCATGCTGTTTCCAGAAATTAGGCTGAGACAAGATGAAAACATCAGTTCTGTGACTGAAGTTTCACAACACAAGACTGCTAAAACAAGCAATGTTTACTCCTATGGTCAGATCTTTTATATTTTAGATGCACAGGGACACCAAGCCACTTTCCCCCAAAACATCACATACATTATTTTTAAAATCCCATTGTTTTCAAAGGGATTAACCACACAGAGACTTTCGCTGTTTGAGGATGCACTTTACTGAGTTGAAGTCTCTTTTCAGCTCTCGTTCCCCTCACACCAGTGTAGCATTTGGCCACATTTGCAGTGAAGGGAGAGCAGCAAAATCAGGCTGATGTGCTTGGTACAGGGCGTTACCCAGCCCTGCCTGACAATGCTCAGGGTTATTCAGTGCAGGGGGTGCCTCAGGTCTCCTTGCAACCTCTCACCAACCACACGTGCCTTCCCCACATCCCAGCCCTGGCCATGAGTGTCCCTCTGAGCCCATTGTTTAATATACTAACAGGAATAGGATTAGAGAGCTGAAAACAGAGTTCCTGCAGGCTCAGCCAGGTCAGGACCGCATCTCCAGGCCTTTCATCCTCTGCCTGCTCCCCCAGGTGAGGGATGGGACTGGCAGTGCCCCAATGCGACTCATGGCAGGGCTGCTGCTGCCATGTGCTCACCGTGCCTGGCACAGGGACACAGCAGGGCCCTCGGATCCCAAGAGTGGATGGATGGTCTGCACTCAGCTGCAGAAGGGCCGGGCCCCTCACCCCAGAGAGCACCCCATGGCACAGTCCCTGCAGTGAGTGTGTGCTGGGGACACAGCAGGCCTGGCTGGTGTGGAGACCTTGTCTTCTTCTCGAGCTACCTGTGCCCCTCAACAACTTCGCTTCTCACCATGTCTTTGGAAGATGAACTGTGTTGCAGTTAGGAAGGATTGAGAGCCAGCTTTTTCCAAGTGCAAGATTTGTTACTGAACACTAGCTCTGATGTGGGACTGTGGCTTCTCAGCCGAGGGTTCAGCAGGATGTCACCTCTGGTGCCCACACAAGATGAACGCAGATTCCCAAAGCACCTCCCAGAGACAAGACATAAAGAGAGGATGAAGCTGTGGCAATGGTCTAATTTTTCTCAGCTGAAGTTAGGTTTACATCTGCAGGTTTTAATGGATGTAATTTGTATGGTTTTAGTCAACATGTGTTTTCTAGCTGTTGTTCTCAACTGTTGCCTCAGGCCTCGTATCTATGCCATACTGCAATTAGCCCAACCACATGGATAGGGTCACTGTCTCCATCATTTTGGACTGACTCTATCCAGAATTCACGTAAATGATGACATTTTCCTGTTAGCACATGTATCACAACTCTGAGCTGTAAAGGCAAGTTTCACACCACCCTAAGAAACAAGTAAGGATACATATGCATGCTTCTGGGGAAAAAACACTCAAGGACGTTTTCTTATTTCCAGATGGAAGATGATGAAAAAAATAACCAAACTTGGTGAGTGCACAAGTACTGGAGGTTAATGACAAGCCCAGAGACTTGTCCCTGGCTTGTCCAAGAGGAGCTGGAGGCTGTTAGCCCATTACTACGGGAAGACCACATACAATCACCCCTTTCTGCAACTGGATGATTTACAGAAAACAAACAAAAAAACCCCCAACCAACCAACCAACCAAAAACAAACAAACAAACAAAAAACCAACAAAAAAACCCAACAAAAAAACCCCAAAAATGTGTAGTATATTAACAGCGCGTGGTATTTGCTATACATCTGTATTTGCTCCCTCTACAGAACAAACCTCGTACAGCTGGGGAAAAGGATATGAAATAACCAGTGTCCCTTGTCCACACTCATATATATCCTCAGGATACGATCTGGTGTATTAAGACAGTAACCAACTTGTTCTTGCAGATTCAGAGTTAGGATACAAACACAAGATGGGTTTGTTCCCTCCAGGTCTTAAGGCAGCTCCATCTGGCAGGCAGTGCAGTGCCTCACAAATATCTCACAAGTGCATGCATAACATGCCATCAGAGTTCAATAAAATAAATTGGAAGGAGACAAAGCAATTTTTAGAATACAATTCACAGGATGCACAGGATGATTTACAGAAGCTAGGGGCTGCAAGCTGACAGGAAAATAGCTCCTCAAAAATTACTTATCTTTCAGGTCAGTCAATTGAGAAAAATATGGGTTGGTCAAGAATCGCTACAAAGGTGTGATTTGTATGCAGAAAGGCTGCTGCTCATTGCAGCATCTCTGTTGTAAAATATAGACCATGAATATGTATGTTCCCTAGAACAACAAGAGTTGCTTGTTTCCCTACTTTATATAGATTTGCAAGCCAATATTTTACCGACTGAAAAGGCCAAAAATTCTGAAGAATGAGTATTTCCCTTCCTCTGATTAACAAATCAATTACAACAACAATGCCTCTTTTCTGTTTAAGTTACCGAAAATGGTACAGGGTATAGCTTGCTCTTGACTTTTCTTTCTTAAGTGTTCTCAAAACTTTTCTAGAAGTCATCGTAAACAAAAGTTTCAATGTATTGGTACAGCAAAAACCTGTGCCAATGAAAAAACCTCATCTGACAGCCACCAGGTGCAAATTTGCAATCTCTGTTGTTCAGGCCTTCCATGCCTGAAGAATGAATGAACTGAAATCCTCAGTTCTCTTTTTAATAATTATTTTCTTGGACCACCATCATTGAAAGCCCATGGTAGCAGATACAGGACATCAGGAAAGGTATTCTGGATTTCTGAGGAGCATTTGGCATTTCTGTAATTCAAATGCAGAATGGTGTTACTAACCTGCATATCCACCATCCTTTACCCTGGAGCTGCACTGGTCTCACTTTTGAGAGATTACCTTGATAATACAAATCATTTTACCCTTTTCAGATTAACAGCTGGAATATCACCTTTTGGCATTATTTATAGTGCATCATATGCTCATGTCCTTTCAAATTTATAGACAACACTTCAGTTTGAAATGATATAAAACACAGGAACAGCTGCAATCTTCACTGGTTAACGTTTATTCTGTATTTTCTGAAATAAGCAAGAATTTAAGACGCTCATAAGCGATCAAATACAGCCACAAAAACCCCATACTGATCCTAAATAAGAAGCACTATGAGAAATACACAATATTTCATGAAACGATACTGTACATCAACAACCTTTAGGAAACAAACAACTCAAACCATATGCTTAATTTACTCACAATATAAAAAACTTCAACCTTTAAAGAAAAATATAGATTCAGTCCAATTGTAGGATCCAATCCCATACCCAGTGAAGTCAATGGAAGTTTTCTCATTGACTTCAATGTTTAAAGGATCATGCCCTTACTTTGCCTCAAGAGGCACTTTAATTATTATACAAGGCCTAGCCTGAATAACTATTACAAAAATGTCAAACATCAACTCAAGAGTATGTTTTAGCAACTTTCAGGAAATAATGGAGAAAGAGGTTATCTATCCATGCATGGAATAAGGCAAAAGCTAATTCATTCAGATTAGGAATAATAATTTTTACTAGTTTCTTTTTCACAACACAAACATTTTAGACTTTTTTAATTAATGGATATATTATATATCGTATTATGCTTCACATTTTTCCTACCTCTACTGAGAAAGCTGGCACTGACATGTCATAAAGAACTCCTCATTAATTATTGTTTTCTGTTCTGTAACAACCACAAGAAACTCATCTGGGTTTAGTAATAGTGTCTACCAAGAAAAAAGCACACACTATCATAAGCTTATAGTTTATAGAGCTCAAGGTACATTAAAATGTAAATCATGAAGTTCACAAATTCTGTTTTAAAATATTTTTCCAAACTAAAAGCTGCAGAAAATTGGTTCTTAAATATTCTACAGAAAATTCTGAAGCATCTAATGGTTTAAATTACTTCTGCTTTCTTCTTAAAAATATTTAAATTAGGTTAGTAGCCCATCCTTTTGAAAAATAATCCAAAAAAGATACACTAGATTACAAATCTTTTGTCTTAATCAGTGTAACCAAAGGTTTGTCATCTGGGCTGTAATCTTCATAAGCAATGGGGGTTGCATCATACATTGCAGGTCGGGATTTCTTGCCAAATCTGGAAATAAAAGAAAACTTTGGGTGACCAACAGAAATATGAATGAGTTCATAGCAACAATGCAGTGAGTTATGGCCTGTGATCAGAAACAAAGTCAGAGAGCTTATATAAACTCTATATAACAAAAGAAATCCCAGGAAAATTAGGCAAAAAATGGTCAGGTATTTTTTCTTTTTGCCCTGATGCAGAGAAAACAGTACAGAAAACACAGAAACAGAATTATTTACGTAGTCATCCACACTAAGGATTTTTATGCACTTATGGACTATATTAAGCCTATATTAATTTATGTTGTGCACACTGGAAAGTGAAATTCAGAAAATTCAGATTTTGAGGATAATATTTAGCCCAAATCAAAATTAACTTGATTTTCTTCCAAGACTTTTGTGCAGCTTCACGACTTCCAATTTCATTCTTGCCTGTTTTCAGTGATCTAGAATTGCTGACAAAAATGAAATGGCTGAAAGCATTATGATACATATGGTGAAAATTTCATTTTTCAAAGTACTTTAGCTGTGAATAAGGCCACACTAGATTCATTCCCATGCATGAATGTCTGTCTTCTTCTATAGATTATTTTAATAAATACAGACAGGTCACATTCGCTCATCACCATCACGATGGATAAACCTGATTTTCTACAAATGAGATAAAATTTCAAGAATAGAATGAAGGAGTCAAGTTATGGCATTTTACTACATCAGAGGCAGCACTGAATTCTGAATCACCCTTTCTCACCATCACTCTCAAGGGTTTAAAGGAAATAGAGCTTTGCAGAGATACAAATGATGGTGAACGTTCTCCAGAGATTTAAGTAAAAGTCTATCTGCCCTTTCTGACAGTAGAGAGCACATGGCTTGTTGCACACAGTGAAGCAGGACAAAATCTACTTTCTCATGTAGGTCAGGGTTGACATGTGCCCCTAATTAGAAAAGGCTGAGAAAAGAGCACAGCACATGTGCAAGTTGTTTATGGTCTGGTTGAGCCACTGAGCTGCTCAACCACATTGCTTTGATCAGGTGGTTCAGAACTCAGTTCCTGCTCATAACAGCAGAGATCTCACCAACCTCAGAGGTTTATGTCAAAGACAGAAGTGTTAAATGGGAGCTGTGTTCAATGGGTGTGTATCTGGGAGGACTGCACAACACTGCTATGCTATCTAATTGATGACATAAAGGAACACATAAAGCAATTATCAATACAATCTGCAAGAGGCAATGATTCAAGGGCTAATCAATAGTGAAAAGATGCAGGTCCCTGCTACAGACTGTGCTGGATCAATTAACTGCCTGATTACAGCAAAAGCACATCCAAGCAAGCGAATAAAGCTTTTTTTCCAGGGCAACCAAACACAAGATTATTCATCTAACAAAGAGTATACACTCTATGGAGAAATCTTGATCCTGGGAAGCACTGAGTGTGGAAAAAGACTGCAGGGACACGATGGATACTCATTTTAACACTAGCTTCAATGCCATACTGTGACCAATTATGTGCTTGGGTTGGTAAACAGTGTAGCAGTAGCACTGGGGAAGTTCTTCAGGCTCTACATTTAGCTTTGGCATATCCATTCATGTGTGATGATCGTGTTGTTCCAATGTGTACATCAGAAATACTTACCAGGGGCATAGGGATCATCACAAAATAAAGTACATGAAATAAGAATCAGAAAATATATTTTGCAATGAAACATTAAACAAGAGAGACCTGTGTAGCTTGAGAGAAACTGAGGGTTCCGTGACAATTCTGAAGACAGTACACATTCGTTGTAGGAATTCTTGGCAAAGGCAGCTCCATGTGTGTGTGACAGACACTGCAAATCATCTTCATATTTGGAATGGTCTTGCTCCTCCACTTCCTTAGAACAACATTTCAAGAAACGCCTAACTATAGAGAGTTATTAACCTCAACAACTCCACTCAAGGAGAAGACTTTTGAGAACCCTGGACAGCTGAACCTTGTGGAAATGGTATCTTCCAACTTCTGTGGACAGGCTGGAGTTCAGAGTTTCCCCAGAAACAAAAGAAAGAAATCACATGTTGCTACTCTCTTCAAAACCAGCAACTGGCAAAGGAGTCCACAAAAAAAGTTTAAACAAGAGACCAGAAGTTAAAAAAAAGTATAAAGCGTATTGAGATGAGGAAGGGATTCTTTTGGCTTTCACAGGAGGAGAATGAGAAGATTTATTTCCTCTGCATTATTCAGAGAAAAGGTCAGGTGTGCAAGTGGTATTACGCCTTGCTTAGAATAATTGAGCTGTAATCCTAGAGCTCCCAGAAAATTAACCCTGGCAGAGGATGTATATTAAGCAATTGGCCAGTGATGTAGAAACCAGAGGCATAGGCACATGTGATTACACTTTTACAAAGAGGCAGCTGACTGAAACCTATGCCAGGAAATGGTAAGAAATGAACTTGTGCTGATGCTCATCTGATTCAGAAAGCTTAGGACATTGCAGTCCCACAGAGCCAGCTCCAACACAGGAGTGGGGAGAATGTGCAGTGGAGAGAAGGTGACCCTGCTGTGACAGGATAACTTAATCAGAGTCTGATGAACTGGACTCTTCAACTAACACAGAGACAGGACAGGTCGGTGCGTGGAAATAAAAATTAAATGAACTACGCTGTAAGTAATGCATGAAGGCTACTGATATCTGGGCATACACAGAACTAACTGCAGTGCAGTCTGAACCAGATCATTCATGAACTCAGTGTAATGATTCTGTTTCAATAACAGATCTTGGTTCCATTTCAATGATGTCTTATGGCTGCCATAGCCAGTGGTCAAGTATTTCATTACACTGTTCTCTTCCAGCTTTAAAATGTATAAACTTTAACATAAAAGGAATGTTTCTTTACTGTCTACATAATGAATGCTGAAAAGAGGTGTGCTTCACCTGCTCAGAAAAGTATCTAGTTCTGATCTGCTAATCCTAGGAACATTCACTAGAAGTAGACATTTATTAGTAATGATCCTCGAGCACATTGGTTTTGTCTCACAGGAAGTACCTTGATTAGTAAAGATCAAATTAGAAAAATAATTATCTAGGAAAAAAAAATGCTGAAAAACATGAACAAGTAATTTAAAAATAATTTACTGAATAGGCAACAGGCATCCACACCCCCTGGACACCTGCTGACTTTACCAGAAACCTTACCTTTAAAGAAAATAATCTACTAACATTTCCCTAGGCCTCAATTTTCCAAAATTACTAGCAAGTTTTGGTATCTAACTGTGAAAGGGAATTACTTTCCGAAAATGCCAAACTTTCTGTTATTTGAAAGTAGATTTCTTAAATGCAGCAATTCTGAAAAATCAAACCTTTATATATGTAGGTTTAGGAATTTATGCAAAAATAACTATAAAAGTTGTGCTACTTTTTCTGGATTGAAATTACCAAAACAATGGTTTATATCTTTCTGAACCCAAAATATACACAATAATCTCCACAATAAACCTCCATGAATTACCTGACCTGGCAGCTCTATCTTGGATTTTTATAAGGCATCATATTCTTGGAGGCACCGAAAATTATTTGGAATGAAAACATTTCTTTTCATTTGCATTAAGTAGAAATACCTTTTCCAAGATAGGGAAACCCTTAATGGACAATAATGTAATTTCTAACTACATAATATGCATTTGACAAATCATCATTAATCTATCCCAGTCTAAGAACTTTTTTGAAGCTGGAACACTTTGAAGAGCTACTACCCAAGCTGTGCTGTGATTAACTGAGCCTGTGGGAACGCCTCACCCATTTCAGATAATTTTGATGACTTCAGCAGTGGTACAATTTAACCTATTTCACTGAAACAGAACTGGAGCATTCAGAAAATGAATTACCAGCAATCACCAACCAATATGCACACATTTCTCCATGTCAGTGCACAGAAACATGTCTCCCTCAGTTGTTTTAATGATAACACACATGAACACTCTGTTGGAATTTGAAGTGATCTTGACAAATTGAAGAATTGGGGAAAAAGGAACACTAAAAATGAAAGTTCTACCCTATTAAGAGAGATGTCAAACACAGAAGAAACCGTACTGGCTAGGGAACAAAATGACACAGAGTATCTTGGGAAGAGGAAAAGGTCTAACAGGTCACAAAAGTATGTCATTTTTCACTAGAAAGAAAAAAAAAAAAAGAAAAAAGAAAAAAAACAAGCAAGTTTCCTTTTCAGATGTATGAACAGGAATGCCATAAATAAGATGCAGGAGGTGATTACTCAGTTTATTTGGTGCACATAAATCTTCAGATAGAGGACTACTTCCAGCTTTAGGGGCCCCTCTTCAAAAAAAAAAAAAAAAAGAGAAAGACAATCTGGAGTGCGTCCCAGGAAGACAATAAAGAAGCTGACATGATCCGGGAGGAGATACTGAAAGAATGGGTTAGTTAAATCCAGGAAAGAAAACAGTTGTTTTGCTTTGTTTGTTTTTATCATAAAAAAGTAGCGGGGGAGGGCTCAGCATCTGATATACAAGTTATATGAACAGCCTGACGAGCAGTAAGAAAGAAGCAGCCTAGTCCAAAGCAAAGAAAATCCAGGCTCGATTTTAGGGAAGCCTAACTAACTCTACTCAACTCAAGCCTTTTCTAACTCTACTCAACTCCTTTGGAAGTTTTTAAACACAAGTGTTGGCAGGGAGCTAGGTATATTTAATGCTGTATCAGTGCCATGGCTTACACTTGAGCTCTCAAATCCCTTCATCTTCTACTCTTATATTATTCTGACACTCCATGCCTTGCAAGGGCTCTATTAAATTGCAAAGTGAAAAAATTACTGTCTCTAGGAAAGCTAGTAAGAAAGGCAAATTGGAGCACAAAAATGAGTGATGTGAAGAGATTCTCACTGAATAATCTGGTAAATTAGTCACGAAAATCAATGTGCCTTTGCTATCTGATCATATTACTTGTGTGTAGCAGTTAAAGAATCTTTACATCCCAAACAGAAGATCTGACAGGCTAAGAACTCTGCATATGTCCCACTTCACCAGTTACACCAAATAAAGTCAGAATAACTCCCACTGTTTTCAAGGAGTTTTGCTGTACTATCACACTTCAGAGCAGAACAGTGAGCAGCGCTGGTGATCCTGTGTTTTCCCACCAAAGCAGCCCATTCACTCTGCCAACAGCACTTAGGTGCACTGTGCATGAACTGAAACTACACATCAGAACAGATTCCTAGGAAACCCCCATCCCCAGCACAAACCTGGCATGTCGGATGGAAGCGATAGCACTACTGAATTCACTGTCAATGCTCCTACAGTTGTAAAACTCTTCGTAGGCTGGCCTGGAAGAGCCCTGGTACTCGATGCGGCTGATGCGGCAGATGCCCACGATCAGGATGATCAGCATCAGGACAAAGGCCACACACAGGGCCCCGATGATGATGTAGAGGGAGTGACGAGGCATATTTGTTAGACTCTCCGCCATATGCCCAGACTTCCACTGCAGATCTGCCAAGAAGAAATAAAAGGCTATCATTAATTAATAATTTATATCCGTCCTGCTGAATAGAACTAATTTATTATATTCCTTTTCAATATTTCTGACTTTTGAAGCTATGGAGATAGGTAATTTGAACCTTCCCAGGCTCTGTTACCAATACACCGCCATGCCTAACATGCCACATATTTGAATAGCACTATGTTGAACCTTCACCCATTTTTTTCTGTTGATTTTTAAGGTCATATGGGAACACCTATCCAGTTTGATCTCCTGTATAACCCAAGTAACACAAAATCATAAAATTATTCTTGCATTATGTTATTTTGTGCTATAGGCTCTCTAAAGGCAGGCAGGTTTTATGCAAAAGCTTCTAGTAACCCACCAATCCTCTGTGCAGTTTGTTCTAATAGTGAAGCCTTCCACTAAAATGTGTTATTTAACATGTATTAAACACACTTGGTTTTTAATTTGAGACACAGACTTTCTTATGCCTATCTACACCAGCCTGCAGAGACTTCAGCATTTCAAGGACAAAAAGCACACCTCATAGGGTCCTACAGTAGTAAGCCCACTAGAGTCTTTTCCCAAGCATAATTTCCCTGAGATTCTTAAAGCAGACCTTAAAGTAAAGCCAATGTGGAAAAGGCTTCTTGTATTTATGTATTCCAGATCTTCTGTATAAATATTCTTGATCCCCAAACCATAGTCTATCTATGCCAAACAGATTTTCTATCAATTGCCTATGTCCTCAGATTTGTTTCTCTCTAGAATGGGTGAGAATATTTCTAATTAATATTTCTAATTAACCTGTACTTCCCTCCAGGGTTGCTTTTTGGCAGTCTTTTAAGCCTATGGTCTCATATTATTTCAAAACAGGAACCGACTTGAATCATACTGACTATGGAAATGTAACACTCTGCAAAAATTATTTCTAGTAAGTGCCTGTTCCTTTTTCAAATGTACTTCTTCTTTGCACTGATTTAGAAACTCCCTTTACTTAATCACCAACAGTCTGGCAACAGGGCTACCAAGCATATGCTTTGGGAGGTTAAGACACTCTCAGAAGCCACCTCTTAAGGCTGCTGATGATGGCAGATATTCAAGCACCTGAGTTGAAATCGCCAGTTTAGTGGCATCTGTGGAAAAAATCTCCATCTATGGGTAGAAATACAGGGCATGTACAAGGACAGGAGATCCATGAAATCCATTTTAGAAGGAGGTGGTGAGAAAGCCTGAAGCTGTAACATGTGAGATTCAGCTGGGCAGAGTTTGGAGAAATGGCTGCTCTTTGTCACAATAGTGAAGGTTGTCCCAGACCACCTCTCAGCTCAGGGTGCTCAGACTTTGTCCACAAATGTGAGCTGAGTTTAAGGACCGGCTGTTTGTTTCTCTTACCTTCTTTGGAGGTCAGTAAAGTTTTGATCAGCCTGAATCATTCAGTGATTTAATATTTCTAAAGTGCTGTTACTGCAGTTTGCCCAGTCAGGGTACAAAGGAGGGAATACAGCTGTGCTCTGTGCAGTTTGGGATGGGCTTCTATTTTTGTTCTGCAGCACATTTGTCACACGCAGTGGTTTCTGTCAGGCTGTCAGACTAGGCTGAATTCAGATCTAATGTGTGCAGATATATGGCAAGACAGTTCTGATTTAGATTCCATGTCTTCCATCTCTGGATGACAAAGATGAGAAAAATTTCTTCCTTTTTTCCTGGCCATATCCAAATACAAAGATTAACAGCTTATATTCCAAAGATTAGAAATAGTATATGACAGCTCGAAATCACAGTATTTTCAGTTGGTATATTAATGTTCATAAAATTAATTAAGAGTAAGATTTCAATGCACAGCATGGTCTGTAGCAGAAATTCTTCATGTCAGTTTTCAAGTAACCACATGGTTTAGCATACCTCAGTAGCTACATTAACAATTAAAAAAGTGGTAAAGGTATTAACAAATAACTAGCAGGCATTAGAGAATTCATATGAGACATTTGTAAGCATTTTTACAGTGAATGCTCCATTAACTTTTTAGGCAAATGCATTTCATTTTGAAAGGAACAATATCCTCTTTATAATTAAGACCAATTTAATCCTACTTAATTGGAATTGCTAATACTGGTAAGGACTATAAGATGATATAATAAATATCACAGTTCATCCAGGCAATGTACATCTTGTCTAGTTTGTTGTATATACAGCACTTGGAAATTAAAAAGAACAGTCTGACAAGAAGATAACTCTGAAATCCTGTTAAAGTAGTGACTTCAAGCAGCTAAACCAGCTGGTGAAAAAATGGGGAACTATAAATAGGGCGGATCTACAAAAAAAGATTAAGTACCAATAGCCTCCTTCATGGCCAGTAACAGAAAATCACAAAGGATAAAATGTGATCTATTTAGTCAAATGACTCCCAAACACCAGCTTCTTGAGAAGCCTGGTTTTGTGTCTTTTTCTAGCATTCAGGGGGATGGTCCAATACAAAGTCAGTATGCAGTGTTTAAATGTCATTTCCATCACATTATTAACCATTATGTACAAACTGCTGAAAGAATATCATAAATATTCCAGGAGAACTGGAAAGATGAACAGAAGCAGATTTACTAATAGATTCAAACTTTAGACATCAAAGAAATCCACTGCACCACTGTCTCAACTCCAGTGAGATCAAAAGTGCTGCAACTGTTCATAAAAGAGCTGGATTTGGCCTTTCTAGATATGATTAGAATTAAGTTCCCATCAGTTTTTCAATTCACAGCTCAGGAAAAGACAGTGAGTACAAAGATCTTCACATGGCTACATAGATCTGTATAAGAAAAATCTGCAGATCAAAATACTTTTAAATTCTTTCTGCAAAGTGACTTCTTCAAAACTCAATCCTTCTCTGTTTGCGTAATCCTTTATAAACATGTTAAAACCCGAGTTCTTTACGTTAAGCTTCCACAGCTTTGCACATAAGGCACTCCATTGGTTAGAGAGGCTGCATGTCCATGGGTATCTGTTTTGGGGCAGCATGGTGTCCCATACAACACACACTTTGATGCAGTGGCAAAGTGACTTGAATAGCAAGGGCACATCAGACATTTGCCAAAGCGAAGCTTATTGAAAAAAAGACTGGTGACCCTCAAATTTTAAACGTAATTGTTCTTTAAAATGTATTTTTTGTGGCTATAAGAAGGTTTTCATTCAAGACCAATCCAAACCAGAATTTTTTACACTGCAGTTTTGTATCTCCTCTATTATCGTTATTATTACATACATGCACTCTTTTAGCTATTGTCATGGGTTGGATAAAAAACTCAGTAATTTCAACCTCTTCAGTTGAAAACAACTGCCACGAACAAGGCAAGGTTGAATATTTCTGGTTGAGAATCAGCCTTGCAGTGTTACTAATGCCAGTTAACACTCAGGTAATTCCCTGCTTTCTGTCTTAGCAGTCACAACATAAAAGAACTTGCATCCCCCCTATCAAAATGCCCTAGGGTATATTACTGTGTCCTGCAGCCATAGGGAGGAGGAGAGAAGATCCAGCAAGCAGGAATTGTGCAGCAAGATTGATTTATTTAACTATTTTACAAACTCTTTTATTGACTTTTTTCTTCATAGTCTAATTGAACAAGGATCAGCCACCCCTTGGGGGTGATTGGCTAAAATCCTAAAACATCCATTGTCAAAATATTTTTCCACTGTACCATAAACAGGACTTCTCAAGGTTGCAGGTGTTTCATTGTTTACAGAACTCTGCTACCTCTTCTGTGAGAGAGAAAAGTCTCTCACGGACTTAGAAAATAGCAAGAAAATCCTTGCTAGCAGCATTTTGTATCCGCAACCCCCTAACAGGGGAAAGAAGAAATAATTGAGTAGCTGGACAGTAGAAGAGGCTCCTTCCACCCTCTTTTATGCTTCTCTCCTTTTCCCATATGTCTACATGCATTTCACTGTGTATCTGTCGTGCAAACAGCTAAACTGTGAGTGACTAGAGCTTGACAGCCAGAGCCCCCCAGAACATGCACCACTGAATTCCTGTAGCACATCTGCAGGCTCAAAAAGCATGCAAGCCTTTGTATCCCTTTGGCATTCCATAACATAACAGAAATGTAATTGTTACTTCACCAAGGGTGAAGTAACTCCAGGAAGTGCATTTCCAGGATGATTATTGCTTTCTCCAAGAACTAAACCCATCTGTCAGCCAACTACTTAATAGCAAAGGCAGGCAGAATTATACTGCCTTGCTGATCAACTTGGACATGCATGTTGCAGGTGTCACCAACATCAGCCTTGTCAGGAGAAGCTCATCTGAGCATATTTTAGCATCAGCCATATGGCACACAGACAGGACACAGTGTTGTGCTCCCAGTGTCCAGTGGCTCTGCACCACCCAGGGAAGTGTGTGTGCCATTCACAGAGACAACAAAAAAGGCAAGGCTGTCACCATCTCTGGGCTAGCTGGCAATAGTCTTCTGCTGTCTTTGCTTACAGCAGAAAGCACTGAAACTGAATGTACTGCGTTAAAGTAAGGACTAACATCAAGAACATCAAGAGCAGAATCCATTTTAAAAAATCGTCAGTATGTTTAAAGTTTAAGTAAAAGAGAGTAAAAAAAAAGAAGGTTCACATGCTCCTTATGTACATGAGATATACAAAACATTTTTTAATCCAGCCTTTGTGTTTGTTTTAGCAATCTATCACCCATCCCTGCAACCTTAACTGTGCTAACAAACCTGTGTACCTGTATATGACCTCAGTACCCGAGCATTCAAGCAGTTAAACACACTGCTGAATTCCCTAGCAAAGACAACATCTCTAGCTCAAGAACAAAACATCAGGGAAGTACAAAGCAGGTCTGTGAACAGCAGAACTAATGAAGCCTAATTTCCATTTTAACTCTTCTACAGTTGGGCTTCATACTTTCTGCCTCTCCTGGACTCTCCACTGTGCCATAAGGATGCCCTTACAGTGAAACTTCTCTCTAAACTAAGAAACAAGATCACAGTGAAGCTGTTCCTTCCAACCAGTGGAACATCTCTTAAGTCTTACTGAATGCTTTGGAAATATTTCATCTTGGAGCCCTTCTTCTCTCTACAAAATTTGGTGGAAATTAGCCTACGGCTGGAAAAGTTATTCCTGAAAAAGTTGGTAAATGCATGCACACACAAGTCACGGCACAATTACACAGAACCAGTTTCCTTAGGTAAGCAAGTTCCAAGTTGTTTTGCTGAAACATCACTAGAGCTGCAGGTGCTCAGAAGCCAATACAAGCCTGTTAGGACCATGCTTACAGTGCTGTGGAATACACTTAACCCAAAGTGTGAAGGGAGGCTCTGAAGCATGAGCACAATTAAAAGGCAAACTGAGTGCCTAGCTCTGAGACAGCAACCCTGACAATCTAGTCCGACACATCTCAAAGTAGGGTGCCCAGAAACAGAAGTTTTTAACTTTCACAACAACTTTTGAAATGCTATGGCCAAAAATAAAATGAATTTAACATGATTTTAGTAATTTACATATCATTCAGTGTATTTGTGCAGATAGGTATTTAGAGATAAAGACAGATTTCTTTAATATACCTTATCATTTTTAGAAATGTTTAGAGAACTACAAAACTTACGTATTTCACAGTTTGCACCGACCCATCCATGAGGACAATGGCAGGTGTAACCACCAGGCTGATCTATGCAAGTTCCAGCATGGTGACATGGGTTGCTGTCACAGTCATTCACATCAATTTCACATTCTTCACCTTACATACAGGAAAAAAAAAAAAGTTATGTATGGCAAGGGCCTGACATAGCAAGTACCTCCTCAGTACTTCTCTCTCTTGCTGCAAAACACCTTAGAGTACAATACATCTTTATTCTCAGAACATCAGAAGTATTCCAAGAAGGAGGTATTACCCTCATTCAACCAGGTGAAAACAAAGCTTGAGAACTAAGGGACTTGACTAACCTCACTCAGACTCTGTCTCATTTCTCTAAATATAATTTCCATCCCAAGAAAATGTGCTATAACAGATGATCATGGATATTCTGATATACTACAATAATGTAGATAATTGGTGCCTGAGGAACTGACACTGTACAATAGAAAGCTAATCCTTTTCCAAAGAATGCCCTTTAATTAGCACAGATCAAAAAGTACAATTTGCTCTATAACCTAGCTATGGACGGGTTTACCTATTACTCTCACATTGGATATTACCTTACATGACTAAGAGAACATCAGGTTGCAAATTATCTTGACATCAGACATTTGGATTTCACCCATCATATCAGTCTAAGTACAAGGCCAAGGTATTAAATGGGTTCTTTACCAGCCTCTGAAAGTGTAAATTGATTCTTAACAAGTATTTTAGTGCTTTTAGGAATTGCATATTAAGATAATGGAATAAGCTGTTTCTTGACTAAGGTCACTGTTAAAACATTTTCTAGTTTCAACAGTGTCAAATTAGTATATTGGGTTACCTGGAAATCTTCAAAATGCTATTTTTAAAATGCAATCTAGTCTCAAGTAGTAAGGTCATAAGCCATGCTAAACAGCTGTTAGCTTAGTGAAGTCTCTTTAGTAACAGGCTTTTTTTGCTACAACGTTCAAAGCAGATGTAAGTAATATCAAAAATTTTTCATTCTCACTGGACTGATTAATTCCTTTCTTGAAGAGACACAGTCGTACTTGGCATTTGTTTTCCTCTAGACACGGTGAACAATGACAACTGGACATTCTGTGCAACACACAAATCACTTGCCTGCATATCCAGGTGCACAAAGACATGTAGCATTTAGACCTTCGCTGTCACAAGTGCCACCGTTCTGGCAGTTGATGTTAACACAAGGATCTTTGTATAATTCACAGTGCCTTCCTGTAAAAGGAAAAATCAGTAATTGCCATTGACTGATACTGGCAGCATGGAATCAGTACAAGTATACTTGACTTCACCTGGATGAGTGTGCAGACTCCAAACCTGTACTTCTGGGCTAATGATGCCATAACACTAAAGCCATGTGTTTCATGCTGGCTAAACTTTTTACACACATGCCTCCTCTCTGCTCTTCCCACAGGCTGTGGGTTAGGAGAGGCAGGGCAATTTCTGCTTAGAAGAACCATTGGATGTTGAAAAACCATATAATGAAGCATAAACTGATCGGTTATCTAAAATTCTTCAGTAACATGTAAACAATAATTGTCTTGACTAGGAATTTTATGTAATAACTTATTTAATAACATACATAAGGATTCTGATGCCTCTCATTACCTATTGCTGGAAAGCGAGGAGTATTACTGAAGTAATTTTAAAAAATTATTCAAATGTATAGTTAAAAATAAATAATTGGATGGCTCTACTTCATGCACTACCTTCACTCTTTCATGCCCAGTGTAGGCTTGCTAATCCAGCAGGTTTGCCTTGCAGAAGACAGTGCAAGCTGTACTTGGCATACAAAACATGTAACACAGCGTATTCCCACAGCATATAGGGATGGGGAGAGAGACTCTAATGCTACGGCTACATGCATCATTTTCTTGAGGTCTACTGTTCAGATAAAACTTATTTTCATACATATTTTATATGTATACATACACACACATACTCACTACAGACCTGCCAAAATCATTTTGCTGACATTTGCAGTGTTAGCAGCAAAAAGGCAGAGCACTCTCATTGAGCATCCTGCAGGTGAGGATCTGCAGAGGCAGCAGCCCACGGGGACCTGCTGGCACAAACTCCAGTCCTGCCCATCCCTGAGAGCTCATCTGTCTGCCAGCCAGGGGGTGTGGAGGCAGAAGGGGCACTTCAGATGGGCACCACTGGGGTGGTGCCAAGACTGAGGCCTCTGATGGCCACATCATACCTTGAGATGGGTACCTCGGGTCTATTCACTGGTGCCACTGAACACCTCAAGTACTGGAATGATGGGAGCTCAGTAATCAGCAAAAGCTGCTTACAGTCCCAGGTGCCCTGCTTTCATTTACAGCACAATGTGCTGTGCACACAGTGCTTCCAGCTGCACCAACAGGTCCAAGGAGAAGAGAAGATGAACATTATGGTGAACATTATGGTTAAGTGCTGCTTAAACTGTCATGAAACGCTGAGGGTCATTTCCTCACCAGGCCTCTAAAATGAAGAATTCTGTATCTGTTGTCAAAGAGCAGTGCAATCACCAGTGTGAAATACATATTTAGCCTCAAGCAGCTGTTAATAGAGCATTACTTATCAGATATGGATTGATATGCTTAATGAGAAAATGCTGGAGCAATGTTCCTTAAAACATAGTAATTCTGTTTAAAATATTTATTTATTTTTAATCCTAATAGCATATAAAATTACGTTCAAAATGTTCTCACAGCATGATTCAACACAGAATACACTAAAAAAGTATCATTTTAGCCCTCCCCAGAAGGACTTGTCACAGACCACTGATATGTGTTAATTTGTTTACAGCTGAAATCTACTGTGAGAGAAAGGATTTTGTATAGCCAAACAAACACTCTTCTCATCTACTTTATAAATTACTTAAGAAATGCCAAAGATGGATTCCATTTGAACACAGATCTCAGAATAGCTGCAGTTAACATGGAAAAGCAGTCAAACACCTACTACTCTCTCTGGGCTTTACCGTCTTCTAAATGAACACTACTACTCCTTTGTGCTAATCTATTTCAAATACTAATCTTTTGTTATTATATTTTTAGCTCACTTCACTGGAGAAAATTAATAAAAAAATAACTTGAAAGCTCTCCATGTAAAGGCTCCAACAACTGATGAAAAGTCTATTGAACAGTTATGTTTCCTTTTAAAAATGCATCACTTTCTAATATAGCCTAAAAACAGCAGAAGAAACTACACCTGAGAAGAACAGAGAGAATCCATTTGTGCCCAGACAAGGACATGCATTCCTCACAGAGGAGCTAAATCTGAACTATTCATTTGAATAAAGATTATGGGATCAGGATCAATACTGAAGTTTGTCTCTGCTAATTTTACATGAGGGATATATTTCTGCTCAGTGGAGGATATGGTATCTCTCTGTAACAGAACCTACCATAAAAAATACAGAGAACAACTGCAAACCCCAGCCTACCTTCGTATTCAGCAAGGCACACACACTCGTAGCTGTTGACGAGGTCTCTGCAGGTGGCTCCGTTCTGGCAGGGTGCAGACAGGCATTCATTATATTCTTCCTCACAGTAGAGGCCATGGTAACCTAAATCACATGAAGAGGAAACAAAAATAGCTATGAAACACTTCCCAGTAAAAATTAACAATTAGGCAACTATAGACTGTGGGCAGATGCTTGCTAATTTAAATATACTGTGCAAACTGATATATGTTAAGACACTGATTTTAAAGGCATCTGTTCCCCAGGTGAAAATTACCAAGAAAATATTGGAAGCACAATGTTCTGAGAGAATTCCCTGCCCCTGTGATAAACCACAGTGAGGTGTAAGGATGGAGGCTGGTGGCAGAGGCCAGAAGCACCAATGTCAATACCCACACTCTGATTGTTAAAAGAAATACAGGAGTATCGACTATCTCCCAGCTCCTTTAGATCCTTGCAGCAAAGCCACTTTTCATCAAAGAGGTGATAATTGTGTAACAGTAGCTAGAATGATAACATGTTTTAGCTTTAATGCTGTACAATGTCAAAGCACTGTAGAAGCATTAAGGTACTTCCATCTTTACAGTATTCCCAAGCCATAGGCAGGTATTATGGGCTGATTAGGCAAACATAGAAAGCAGAAGCAGAGAAAAGCTACACAGCCTGTTAACAGCCACTGAGTCATTTGTATTATGAGATAAGAAAGAATGAGTTAATCCACTTGAAAACAGCACCTTTTTCATTACTTAGTGTGCGACACAATCATGAGTCTTAGCAGTAGTTGAAATTACAGATTTAGTGTAGTCTATGATATAATACCATGCACTGGAAGAATGCTCATGTGCTTATTAAAAATTATTATTATTATTATTATTAATTATTATTATTAATCAAAAGCTTGTTTCCTTATTACATAAAAAAGCATTAGATGAATGAATGTACAATGAATAAATTTGCAATGGGCATGAATAAAGATGCCAGGAAAAAGGCCTAAAATACAAAGTGTAGATTCTGCAGTATGATTTTACTTCTTAAAGTAATCTCTAGTTAGTAGCAAAATTCATAGATATGAAAGGAGGGTATCTTTCATGAACAAAGAACCAAAGAGGGGGCAGATTCTCATCTTAGTAAGTGGCAATCTATATTCAGTATCCTGGTCTAAATTTTTGCCAAAATTCTCATAGAATCATAGAAAACAGGACAAATGCTGCCTTCAGACACCATTTTCATTCCCCCTCTCCCTCCCTCCCTATTATGAATAACTCAAAACAAAATTTTATGAAGATACAACTGTTAGTACTACTCAAGATGTATAGACAATAACATCCATTATGATTCTCAAAAAATTGTCCTTTCATAGGAAATAGTTGGACTAGTAAGTTACTAAGAAACATTTTGGAGCCATTTTCTCCAAAGCTGTCAGCCAGGCAATACAGAATTAATTATGCTAAATGTTATGGGTTTTCTTGCTAGCCTACAATGAAGTTTATCGAGCTTATGATTCTATGAAATATCCTATGTAATGAGATCTGTAACCACCATACAAACCACCAAAATCAGATGGGAGAAAGAAAAACAGATGGGAATTCCCAGTGTTTAACACTGATGTAATGAGATATTGTCTGAAAAAATGTTTTCCACTTCTCACCTTTCCAAGAAAACAAAGGGAATTTGTGACTAAATAGCTGTCTGGTTTCCAAAATTACTATGAACTATGGTATCCCCTCCTCAGGCTGCAGCCAGTCCATGCTGCCAGACACTGCACACTACCGGGGAAAGATGTTTTCTCTCTCCACGAGAGGGCAGGTCTCACCCACACACAATTTCACCCTCATCTTCACCCTGGGGCCAGCAGCTTCCTTCTGCTGGAACTGTTGGGATGGAGAACGTTCTGCTGTGGGACCACCTGAGGGAAAGGCATGCTTCTCCTCAGGGAGGTAAGAGGCATTCTAATTAAGCATTTCTCCTTGTATTACTGCTTTTAAATTATACTGATGTATAAACCCTGTAGTATACTGAATTCATACATATATCTTCAAAAAGACTACATAAATAATCTCTGTATTTTTGTTGAAGAATTTAGATTGAAAAAGGAGAATTTTTCATAAATAACTTTAGAGTAATGGATTCTAGTGTAGTTGCTTCTTCTCTTTCTAGTAGTGTTACGATTCTGCTGCTTTTATGTTCATAGCCAATGCCAAATGCAGCTCTTTCCATCTTTTGTGGTGTGCAACATTTCCGTGCACATATTCAGAAAGAAAGAAAAAATACCTACATTATCAACACTTCTCCAGCTACTGTGTCCTGAACAGGATAAAAAAAAAAAAAAAAAAAAAAAAACAACAAAACACAGTAGGCATTGCAGCTTCAAAAAAGGGCAACTTCTTTTTCTAGGTCACTTGAAATTGAAAAAGCCTTCAGTAACAGCACCTTCATGAACTCAAGCAGAACTTGAAAATGAAGGTCTAGTTCTGATGTGCTCTCTTCAGAGGCTGAGGAATGGACAGGAAACCTAAAAAACCCTAAAACAGAAATGTCCCTATGTTACCCCTTTTTCCTCTACATGACCATCCCTTTGCTACTGGTCGTTACAAAAGCAAAAACAGATCTGTTGCCATTTTCCTCTTGATCCCCAAATTCTTCTTCCTCTTTCTTAAGCAACAGGAAGGCTGCCTTGAAGAGAGCAGGTTATTTTCCTGATGCTTTCTGGCATGGCCTTCAGTTACATGCTGAACTGCACTGTCTTTGCACATGGCTGTTAAAAACTGCAGAAGGAGAAAACGGGAAAGGGAGCACACAATGTGTGTCACACGGGCTGATGAGGAGAAGACAGGGGCTTTGTCAAAGCCTTCAAGAGCCAAAGATACAGCAGAGTAATCTCTCAAGAATATCTGCACTATCAGGTTATCAAAAAGAGGCAGAAGTTTACTCTCCCTTTAGAAATCAAAAAATAACAAAGCTGAAAGCTTTTTAGCCTTTTTAGACACTAACTCCTCAATAGTGATTCCCTGGGCTTATCCATACTTAACACTTCACCCAATCAGGGCAGCAAAATATAAAATCCCATCTTTATGGGAAGGCCTAATGGGGTACAATGCAAACAGCTCTATTTTGCAGGGAACAGCATCAGTCCATATATATGGCTGTTCACTAACACAGAGTTCATATTATATAGTCAGGAAATAAATGTGTTCAGCAAAAGTCTGAACTTATACAGCAACTAAATAAGAGAAAGAGAGAAGAATGCTCCAGATGGCAGGAAGGTAGGAAGCCATGCTCACCAGCCATGGCCAGATTGCATGGAAGGTTGTCTTAATGTAGAAGTGGAAACAAGATGAGAAGCAGTAACGGGCTCAGAGACAGTCAGGAACTGGAATTAACCTAAAGTCACTTCTTCCAGAGCTCACATACCCTGCCCCCATTACCAAATGTGGGCAGAGAAAGACAGAGAAAAGAAAAATTGCCACCGCTGCAGACAAATGTTGCACTGGCCTCTGCAAAGGCACTAAAATAAACCTATGCTCCTAGAACCATCTATTAAGCTGCATTAGCAGTAAAATCAAGGGAACATATTCTATGGTACTACTTCTAAAGTTACAGCCACTTTTTATACCCTGCAGCACTTTTTCTGAAACTCCTCTTTTATTTTCTTTTTTTTCCAAATGTTCTATATATGCCATATATATTTATATAGAGGGCAGGTGTTAATGTCTGTACATGTGCTTTGAAGTTTCAAAATCTATGTCTTTAAAAAACCCAAATTCAAAACTTTGCTGTGATATTAAGCTATGCAATTTCTAGCTACATTTCTCCACTTTGGAACAGACAAAATTAAAAGTACTTTATTAAATATTTGCATTTGAAATTTATAATAGTAGCTGTATTAAAACAATTGCATATAAAGAGCAAAAAGGTTTAAGAGGAGGAAGAAACTGCTTTGGGATCCAGGGACTAAATAAAAATTCTATGAACAGAGGAAGTGGGGTCCCACTAGTTTCACCAACCAGGCTCTAGATGAGAAATCCAACAAATGAGCACAAGAACTTTTATTAGAATTAGTTCTTTAATATGGGATAAGAAGCAAAACATGACACAAACTCTGAATCTAATGTCCACACATTAAGTATTTCTTTGGTACCTGTAAAGGGTGAGGTGAGATAAATATTAATAATTGGAGTGTATAAGCATATAAATAAAGATTTAAGGTAAGGTTTCATGTCCAATTGAAAAATCAGACACACAATACAAAGTAGGTATGGTTGCATAGGTTTGGGAATTCCACAGAGTCCCTCAACAGACATTTGAAGTATGTTCATCTTGGAAATAACTTACACACTTTTCCTTCCATTCTGGAAATAGGAATATTCAAAAGTACTAGACTGCTTTCCAAGTTAGCTTATACAAATTAGCTTTTCTGTACAAGCTATTAGATGAAAGGCCACAATGAAAGCCAACACACACAAAAAAAATTAGTAGTAAATGTTCTGGTTGTTCATGTTCTGCAAATTGTGCAGCTATGCAAGTATAACTACTATCATTTATCATTCTTCAAATCTGTACACTGGCCAAAAAACCATGGAAGCCAAACTGCCAACCAAGCAAGGAGACTTGCATAGATTTTGGGCTAATTGGAACTATTTAACATTCCTCTCTTGTTTAATTTTTGAGGCAGAAGTAACACAGATGAAAATCCAACCGACACTGTAAAACAGTGCATAAAGGAAGGACAGTATTTGGGTCACATATATAAACAAAACTCTTAGGCACTTTGTTTCTGTATTACAAAATTATATCCTCTGTAAAATACTTAAAAAAAAAAAATAGTGCATCCTAGAGCTGAACACAAAAATTAAGTGACAGATTGCAAAGTTTTTAAAATTGTGTTTCAGACATGCCAGATAATCAATATAGAAGAGAATTCTAAAATGCCATTTAACAACCTTTCCATTAATATATCTAAAAATATAATGTGTAAGAATTCAGGGATATTCTGAAAGCCTCCTGTACAAAGAACACAGTGGTCTAGGAGCTGGCACACTGATGCTGAGAGCCTGCAAGTGAGAAAGCCTCAGGGTCACAAGGCAGAGACATTTCTTTCTTGGTAATATCTTTATTATTAACCCTTGATAATGCTACTAAACTGTACACAAATTTTATTCATTCACTTTACAAGTAACGTAGCAGACACTGTCAAGGTCTCTTCAAGCAAAATTGTAAATAGACTTTAGCTTCTTAATATCCCAGAGACATAACCCATCCACCCTAGAAAACTGCTTTTTGATAGAGATATCAAAAATGGATTAGGCTATGATTTGTAGTCATTACTTTAGTTTGGGGTTTTTTAGGAATTGCAACCTAGGGATCCTAAAGTTTAATTGCTTTTATCTGCCTTACACTCAATAATTACCCAAACCAAGGGCAAAGTGTATCTTACAGTGCCTCCTACATGCTGATCTACACAGAAGTTGACTGCCCTTTATCTAATATCCCTTTAACTCATGGGGAAAGTATCTGAAGATAATTGATTCAAATTCTGCTGCTATCACTTAATGTAAGACCATGATGGTATTTTTGTGACAGTGAAAAGGCATAAAAGAAGGAAAAGAATTATTCTGTCTATTCCTATCTTGCTATCACTTAGGTGCAGTTCTTAAATGACCTTCCAAAATAAGTTAACCAAGTTTTTAAACTATTGACAGATAAATGACAAGCTTACTTAATTTGGTCTCTAGTTCCACCTCTATGTGAATCAAGTAATGTTATTTATAAAACTGAAGTTTACAGCAGCTTACAAAACGTTTGGAAAAAATAAAGCTTTTTTTAATATCATTTTTGGAGCAACACAAAAGAGTTCAACTAAATAAGTGCCATATATGGTCCTGGATGCAACCTCTAAGGCTTCTCATCTCTAACTTTTAAAAGCATAAATATTGTTCAAATAAAAATAATTTTCCATAACATGAGAGGTCGAAGACTACTTTTAAGTCCTGAGAGAGATAGAATAATTTTGAAAAAATCAAACCATGGAATTCTAATCAGGTTTAAGTGACAAAGTGCCGAAAAAAGCTTTTATTTGACCAAGAATATTTTACTAGCTTTTCTTTCTTTGAACCACAGACAAAGAGCATGCTGAAGATTAAAACTTCCCTGGTATTCTTGGAAAGAGAAATGTCTAGTTTTTCCTACTATTAATGACAAGTGCTGTCAACAAATGTATTATAAGGTAACGCTACTATGGTATTGTCTGCATTTCACTTTCATATTTTTCTCCTTTATAAAAGAGTATGTAATTTAACTATAAATCTGTCAACCTCAACAACAAATATCCATTAGCTTCTGGTAATTTGTGAGTACCTCCCAAAAAACTTTTGACGGTCCCTTCCATGTCTCTAAAAAGCAGATAAATTCTGACACCAACTAAAAATGCTGAATTAGTAGATTTCATTACAAAATCCCCATATTTGTAAATATCCACAAATAGATTGGTAGGATAATTGCACATCCTGTGAAGTGAGATGGAGGAAATTAAGAATTGTGCCTGGTTTCTCACAAAACAAGGAAAAGCAGCAGAGAGAAGGAAAGGAATGTAGAGCAATGTGAATGTCACAGCAGAGCTACTATCAAGTATCACTCCTTATTTTATCCCTCGTACACTGGAAATTTGTTTCAACCTTAATTTCTTCAATTTTCAAGTTTATAGCTTTATAGGAACAGACTTTTTAAAAACCAAAAAGGTGCCAAAATTATTCAAGTGAAAACAAAGATTGGTGCTCACTCTGTAAGTGCTTAAGCAGCAATGGATATTGCACTGGTTATCAGACATTCTAACTGCTACTTCCCCTATTAATTATCATTGCTAAAATGGATAAAGGGAGCTATAAGCACCCCAGTATTCTGTCATATTGGTACAATAATGAAAAATCTGGAGCTAAGCCAATCGCTACCCAGACCCCATGACTGTCAGGCTGTGCTGTCAAACAGTTCCCAGCTGAGTCTCCTCACCCGACTCACCTGAGCAGCACCACTGGATCTTCTCTAGAGAGACAATTTATGTAAACATGGATGGCAGAACTAAAACCCTTTGGAGTAATCAATATTTTTCCTTCTTTACCTCTGTTCAGCCACCTTGTCTGTTTTTCTCCTTTCCTAATGATCAGCGTTACATTTTCCACTCTCTCTACCAAATTTTATAATTCCAACAGTGCTGATGCCTCGCCTTAAAAAGATTTATCCTGCAGACTACAGTTTTGCAATACAGCTGTAGAGTTCTGTCAACCCATATGGATCTCAGTGGGTATTTCAGTGCTCACTCTGCAATTTTTGGTTTTCCAAGTGCTATGTGTAGATTCCTATCATTACTCTAAACAGATAGAACATCTGCTCAACGTGTATTATAGACTGAAAAGAAGGAAAGGAAGTAATTTTAAGCTATATATGGAACCTACACATAAAAAATTATTTACAGAGCATGTAACGGTTGGTACAAACCAGGGATACAGAGGCATCTGTAGCTGGTTCCAACGCTGCGACAAATGCCATGTGCACACGGATTCAGAGCACAGAAATCAATCAGCTGAGCACATGTAGGTCCTGTAAATCCAGGACTACAGCTGCAGGAGAAGGCAAGTCTGTCTGCGTAACAGGTTCCATTGTTCTGGCAGGGAGATGACGCACAAGGGTCTATTTTGTCCTCGCAAGTGGTTCCTAAAAACCCTAAAAGAAATAAATGGGTTTGATAAGTAAGCATTTTGATATGCATACAATTTTAATAACTAAAGCACGTTAAAATATCAATATTCCTTTCTTTTCTAATTCTATGAATATTATAAAAATACAGACTTCTTATATAATAAACTCTAATTTTGCCCATTAACATTCTATGAAAAGAGATGCTTTAGCTAAAATCATACTATAAATTATTAAGGCAGTGAATTGCAAAAATATTTGCTGAAACTGGTAGTGTTTATCTGCTTTCTGAGTGAATCTGCCTTGAAAAGCAGAAGAGATTTTCTACAGATCAGAAGCTGGCTAGCCTAGAAAAAAAGAAAAAAAGCCAAAACTGACCTATTTTTCCTAACTGTTAACGTGTATGTTAAGTGTAACAACCTCTTAAACAGAACATGGGTTTATTGAGTTTCAATAATTTAAAGAATATCTTTTACAAGAACAGACTTCTCACTAGCAGGAGAGACAATGATTTATTGAAGCAACACCATGCCAAAAATAGACATAATGAAAAGGATATTCTTGCAAGGGAACTTTTAAATCAGATGTAGGAGAGAATAATGTTCTAATAAATTGCAGTAAGTAACTACAGCTTGTATCTATACATACACATACATCATGTATGTAGTAACACAATGCATGGTTATTGTATCCTAAAGCAAGTCAGAAAAGCATATTCCAGTTCTTGAACCCTTCCAAATAAAAGAGCAAACTGTCCTTTCCATTCAATTATATATATTTTTTTAATAAGTATTTGGTCCATTTGTAAAGACCATCACTCTTCAGGCTTAAACTTCCCTGGAATATCTTAACATTGTAAAAAAGCTCTTAACATTACAGTAGAATATTAAACAAAAGTGAGTAACCCACACAGAGCATACTACAGAGTTCTAGTCACAGAATTAGCCAAACTTATATTAATGGAACTAAGAAAATCTGGGGAGGTCACAATTGCTCTGTGAGTTCCAGACAAAGTAGGATTTTTTGGTCACAATTGGCAGCAGGATTTTAGGGGCATCTTCAAAATATTAGGTGCTGGACAAATGACTTTCAATGTCACATTTCCATTAGATGTCCATAAGTCTTACATCAGAGGTATGAAATGAAAGACATGGAAAAAACAATCCAGTTTACTTAAGAAAAAAAAAAAAAAGTAACTAGAAAGAAGAGAAGAAATAACCTACAGATTGGACTTTTAATTTTTGTCATACAAACTCTGCAACAGACCAGGAGATAAAATCAGCTCTGGCAGGGCACAGACGAAGAACAGGCAAGAACCTTCTGTCCTCTCCATTTTGCTATCCTGTGGCTCCAACTGTTTCATGGGCTTTGTCAGGACCACCTGCTCACCAAAATTGAACAGAGAGAGCCTAAAAACAAACACTGTGGAATCCTATACCAGAGGTCCCTCCTGTAGATAACTAACCATCAGAAACTGCAAAGAACAGAAACCCCAAGATCAAGAATGTAATTCCAGCAATGGTTCACTGACAAATTAAGAAAGCCTGTACTGTTATAACAAAATCTTGGTCAGATTTAAAAGAATCTGCAAGGACTTTTAACTATTACCAGAAGGAGTAAAGAAGGATCAGCCATGGAGTCCAGTGAAATCTCTAAAGTAACTCTGAAATCAGATTAAAAAGGATCAAGGAGATCTGAGGTCACACAATGACACTAATGCTGCTTCATTACAACCTTTGCAATAATCTACCCTCCAAAGAGGACGTTACTGGCAGGTGGCTAATGTTTCAAGTGACAAAGCACTTCAAGAACATATGCAGGTTTAAAATACACCAAAACATGTTGCCCTTGTGCTATCTTTGACTGCACTGTGAAATGTGTTTAGGTGATTCTGGAAGTTCAAATCTCAAGCATGAGTCAAATATCTGAGAATACTCCAAGTAAAAATACGGAAATCTATTATTCTGGCATTTCTGAATGTACATTTAAATCCATATCAGTATAATTGTTGAAAACAAATAATGCAAGTAATAACCTTAACAATCAAATTCAGAGGTGTATTGGCTGAAAACAGAATCAAATTCTGGAGAAAAAAATTCAGCACTGTTTATCTGCAGACAAATATCCTCTGAACTGCTCTTCAACAGAGCTAACATAGACCCAACCCTGCATCTATGTCATTGCTGGTATAAAAGGGACATGACTGAAATGCAAAGACTACTGGTAATTTGAAAAATCTGAATACAAAATTTACCAAGGAATGACACAGAAGGTAAAGGGGAAAGGCAATAGTAGAAAATATTTATATTGGTAAAAAAACACCATACAATGTTTGTGCTTACACGAATCAGGCCGTTTGGCCAGTTGTCAAGAAGAGTAGCAATGTTAAGTTAGGTGATATGCTTTATAAATTGCTACAGACCTCCAGGGCAGTGATAGAAACTAGATCAGAAATATGTTTTCAGAGACAGATAAGCTCTGGATAAAAGCCAGATTTCTCATCATGGTGGGATTCTAGTTACTTGGCTACTGAAAGCAAAAGAGCCATGTGCAAGTCAAGGAAGTTAAACATTTTCTGAAGACACTGCGTAAGTGCCTCTTATACATCCTGTACAACAACTAATTTGTCTGAATGTTACATGAGACCCAATTCCAAGAATTACAAGTTTGTGAAAAATTAAGTTGTGAATTTCTAGGGCTCAGGATTACAAAACCTTTAACTTTGAAATACGGGAATAAGTACTAAAAGAAACACAAGCAATTTATTATTTTCCCTATAGAAATTTGTCTTGTGAGGAAGTATTTAATCAGAATTCTGTAAAGAGAAAATGTTACTAATCAGAAGGATCAAGAAATCATTAAAACGCTGTAAGATTTTGATTGAAACTCACCCTAACTAAGTCTTTATGGATAAAGATGAATAGAGGCTAAACCCATTCAAGCACTAAGGAGAAGTCTATTTAAAATAAGAGCAATTTGGGAAAGTGCCAGGTAAAAATATTGCATTAGTGGGAAGTACCAGAAACTAAACAGCCATGAAAAACTTTAATTAACAACAAAATGTTCTTCAGGTAAATTAAACTCTCTTATGGTAATATGAAGAATTCTGCATTGTGATCACCAGTAACCTCGGGAAATCATCCCTATGCAACAGCTGTGTGACCCAGTTTCCTGGAGTTAAGATCGTAAATAGGTTTATTCTATGTAAACCTGAAGAAGTCAGAATGACATCTGCAAGATATACTAGAGAAAAAGGCTTTTACATGAACAACGAAGTGAAAGAGTGAAAACCTTGAAACTTAAACTATTCTAAATCTCAGCAAGTAACTGCTGTTCTCCCAGTCAATTAAGATTCATGGTGACAATGTGCATTTTCTATCTGCGATTGCAAATCAACACATGAATCACAACTTAGCGTCTTCTATAGCTGTCAAACTCTATTTTCTAACCACAGAAATCATAATATGAGCATTCATAAATGTATTGCTTTCCAGTATTTTTAGAAATACCTGCAGATATGTTAGGACACTTTTGCTCAGTGTGTTGCCAGCAGTAATTACCTCTAGCTACTCAAATCAAACTGTCAACAGTAAAATAAAATCAATCCTAAAATGTGAATTTCAAGTAATCGATACGTTAAACTCTTTATCATAGCACTGTTTTCTCTCTGTCTTCTTCTGTTCTAGAGGACGGCTATGACATCCATTATTGCTGATGACCATTTTTCAAATATATATTAACCCAAATTAAAATATTTCTGCCCCTTCTGTCCAAGCTGGCGACCTCCACACAGAGCTAGTATGAACAGCCCAAGAACCCAAACCAGTTTTATGGGGTTGGCCAGCTGAATGCAGGCTATTTTTATCAAAGATTAATTTTTTCCTACAACACTGAAGGCAGTTCATCTGCACTTATCATCAGGACATTAAACTTGCATGGAACAGAACTTCAGAAACATCTTGAAACAGAATTTTATTTCTTTATTAGAACGGATCTGCGCTTTGCTCATTATTATCTGGCTTTGTTCTAAACCATAGTCCACTACTAAATTATTTTAATATTATCTTACGAGCAAAATGAACAAAGGGTCTCCAAATCTTTAAAATATGTAAAACAAATACATACACAAGTACCAAGTCTTTCATTTTATCTAATTTTAAAAAAATTGTGTCTGGAAGGAACACATTTCCTCACCACACAATCAGGCAATTTCCATACTGTTGGGTTTTTTTATTTTGACTTTTAACAAAGATTTCTGTGAATGTGATAACTATGTAAGTAAGGATAACTAGCTTCAACATGTCTGAACTTATGTTTATTTATTTAATAATATCTGTTTATTAATTTAATGTAACAGCATTTATTTATTCCAACCAGGATTTTTTAATGTTTCCAATTATTATTTGTATATTTACTTCCATTTCAGGGTATTTTGGAAATACACAAAACTTCTCAGAAGCGTAAAGAAAATGGAGTGACCAAATTTGTAAACTGATGAGCAGTTCCCCAGTCAGCTCAAATAAAATGTATTCATGCTACTGTCAATACAATAGTCTGTTATACACTACAATAAGTGGAAGAAAAGGAGAGGAGATATTTAAAAGTGATAAGGATGGAATAATTCTGAATAGAAATGTCAAATATTCATTTTAGAGTTCACATGTTTACTATGTATAGGGTTTTAGAATGTCTAGAAGTTTCTTTGCACAATCATTTGAAGGTAATATTTAGTAAATGTATGTTTATTGACATAAAATTAATAAAACAGTCGAAGATCCTTACCCCACTGTAAGCAAGTACAAGATCCAAATACTTTTTTCACAATAACAATGTCAAAATTTTAAACGAATTCTTTGGTCTTTAGTATTGCTTAAGCGTCTTCACTACAAATTCAAGTATAAAATCCAATTTTCTCTTTAGTACAGGTGATTCAACAACTTCAGATAAGAGTTTATTTTCTGACATATTCTGGATATTAAAAACTACAGTGCATCCCATGGAAAATGGAATCTGTAAGCATAATGAAATTTTCTTTACTGAAGGACTCTTAAGACAGTAAAATTGTCTAAAGAATCATCATGAATTGTTCACATCTGAAATAGGCTGCTTTTTCAGTGCCTCAGATCTGGCCTTCTGTCAGTTATCACATGCTTTTTCATGAACCAGAGATCTCATTTGTAAAAGAAATGCACAATCTCAAGATCATTCTTATTGTTTCCATCTCATTCCTTTATCTGCCATCTTTTTCTTTTCCCTTTGTGATACTTGCCATATTTTCTTATCCTTTTCTGCAAGCCATATTATATCTGCAGTCTGTAGTTCCTACACAAACATAGCTCTTTGGCTACCTTTTCCCACTGTGCTGAATTAGCATTACAGAAAGAAAAGCTTTTTCTCAACAAGCGATTACTATTAAGCACAGCAGAATAGCAGAGACCTCACTTAAATTAGAAAATAGGGGGTTGGTAGGCAAATTTGCAAGTTACTGCATCTGCAATTTTCAATTAACTATTCTTTGTTGCATTTACAAAAATTACTGAGTCTCTTCAAAACCCAAACAAAAGCTCTAAAACTATGCCTCTGTGAGAGGATAAAACCTCAAAAGATGCAAGAATGATCAAGGGACAGTCATCAGTAAACTTAGACAATACATTTTGTTAAATTGACTCTTTCTTTCCTTCCATGAAATATCTGAATTCTTCAGCTCATTGGCATTAGACCTTCCAGAACAAAATGAAAAAGCAACACCATATTACTTAGCACGGACCTGAGGCTACTCCAGAGCAGTAGACGGGCCCCTGCAGACAGGCAGTGCCACTTCTTTGCCAACACTCACCCTCATCATGGAAACAGCCCAGTGGTGTAACTTCATGGGAAACACTCTGTGAACCACCAGCTATTAGAGAGAAACCTCGAGATTGCTCTTGAGTTATCACAGGCCGACACAAGAGCAACCATGCACACGTGTCATTTGTTCCTGTGAACCTGTGAACCTAAGGATGATCTTCTCAGGTCCAAGGAACTAATATAAAACTACTCTTTATAAGAGAAATAATCCTCACCAGTCCAGAAAGTGATTTCTGAAACATTCTATCCTCTCCAAAGGCTTTCTCTACATTGGAAATAATGCAGATCAATGTACAACACCTGATTTTAACGGGAGTTACAAGTGTATTTCAGTAAAACTCTTTTTCCTTTGTTGCCCTAGCCCTTTTGGAAACATCTATACCATGTGAGCATGTCAGACACATAAATGAGCAAGCAGAGTAACAGCTTTTCCCCCAATTCCATCTTTGCTCTATAACATAGCTGTTCTCGGAAACATGGAAATAATACTGGAGACTAGAACTGGTAACTCTGTACAGAAAGTTTCAAAAAAATGACCCAAAAAGCATGTTTGTTTATCAACAAGGCCTAGGAGCAGAAAGGTTCTTCTTGAAGTCGCTAAAAAACTGTTTTGGTCTTTCTTTCCTATGGAAAGGTCAAAAATCACATTGTGTCTTTAAGGCAAGTCCAGAAACCACAGAAAAACCTCAAGATTCCAAGCAGAAAAGGGGCACAAGCTTGTGACACATAATAAAAAAAGAAGTGCCAACAAACAAAAAGACCAGAATACTAAGAAAATGATACCAATGTGCCAAGAAGGAAAAAAGCAACGCATACAGCCTAAACACTATGATAGTACAATAACAGTGCCAAAATAAGCCTACTTAAAGCAGAGCACAAAACAGAAACAATTGGAAACTTATCAAACACAAGTACAGATCAATGGAAAAGAAAGGAGCAGAAGGTAAATATCCAAGGAACAAAGCAGGCAACAAGACTGAGGAATCAAGTAGCTTAACATAGAGATATCCAAACATGAGCAAACAGAGAAGGGGCACCAGTGACTTGTTTCTCCTGCAGCACAAAGCTGCTGCTGGTGGGAATTCCGCACACCAAGCAGTGGCACAGCAGGAACCTCTCCATCAGTCTCCTTGGGGAGAGGGCTCCAGAGGGAGGTGGAGGGGAGGTTTCCCTGTCCTGTGCTCCCCACGGCACAGGGGCACAGCGTGGGGCCCTGGCACAGGCAGCAGGTGCATTTGCAGGAGCAGCGCTGCTGCTGGCGGCCGCGCCAGGGCCGTGGGCCAGGCCGAGCTGGCAGCCGGCCCCGCTCCCCTCACAGCTAATTGCCACTGGCACGGGATCCTGGAGCCAGAGAGCGGCCACAGCCTTGCACAGCGCCCAAGGCAGGGTGGCATTAGCAGGGCACTGAGAGCTGCTACTGGCACCACAGCACAGCCACAGTGCCTGGCACAGCCCAGCAGAGCCCTCCAGGGACCTCAGCCAACCAGTGACCCTATTCTGTGGGCAGCATCACCAAGGCAGCAGGAGAGAAGCTGAGGTATGATCAGCATATTCGTTAACAGGTCATCAGGAGAGGGCAATTAATGAGCCACACACAGAAACAAATATGGCAGATATAAACAACCAAATATCCCAGCAGCTGCTTTTCCCAACATTACTGGAAAGATAATTTCCTGCGCAGCATCCTTAAAGATTCTTGAACAGATTTCCTAAGAAAATCACAAGTAAATTTTTGACCAATTCTAACATCTTGTATTTTTCTCCTGAATTTCACTACTATTTATAAGGGAAAAAATTTACAAATTTTTTTCACATGCAGGATCTGCTCGGTTGTCAATGTGTCAGTGTCTGTGTTTCAACACAGCAGTTAAGTGTTAAAGAATAGCACTCTCGAAAAGCAAGGAATCAGCCTGAAGAAACTACAAATAATGTTCATTATTAAGCAAGTAGATATTACCAAAGCAGTTATCAAAGACTTGCAACCTTAGAGCCAGCATTAAGGTGCTGGCAGAACAAAACCAACATCCACAGATCAAGGAAGGACAGAAGTATAATTAGCTCAAAGTTCTAAATAACTAATAGGAGGCTTCATAATTGAAAGCTTCCACTCATGATAATTTTTTCATGCACAATTTAGGGATCTGTCATTGCAGTCAGCACAGTGTTATGAAAGCACACTCTGGCATTGAGGTGTCCTTGTTTCACATTTACAAGGTTTACCAGTGAGAATCAGTGAGAAGCTTTCATGTCAAGAAAGGAATATGTCCAAAGGTAAAGAAGAATTAATTAAAACTTTGAGGGATTGAAATAATTCCTTTAGTTATTACTTTTACACACATTTTAGCCAACCAGCCCATATGCAGAAGTGTGCAAATACTACAAGGGAAGCATCTTTTTCTCAAACATTTAGCAGACAACATAAAAATCAGATCACACCCTAAGTCTCCTCAAATTCACCTTTCTCATCTGTGCTGGAGCCTCATTTCTACTGCAGGATGAAAGAACATTTCTGCACCATATATATACACTGAAACACTCAACTCCTACAACACTTCATATCCTATTGCTGATTATACCAAGATTTCTCATCTGGTTTTCTTTTCTGCTTACAATTACAGGTTAAGACACAGTTTAAAAGACATTTAAATATACATATCTACACGTCAATATAACTGAAAATTGAGACTAAGTACACCCCGCAAAACAGCACTTTGTATAAGGTACTAGACAGGTGTTTGCTGTTTACCTTCTGGGCACTGACAGCTGAATCCCTGGATGTGGGATGAGCAGGTACCTCCATTCTGGCATGGCTGCTGGATGCAATGATCAATCTCTGACTGGCACAGCTCTCCAGTGTAACCTACAAAACAGCTCACAATGTTCAGAAGATGGAGCAAAAACAAGGGTTTATCACTAAACATATTGCTCGGCCATCCAAAGAGTACCATTACTTTTCTTGAATAAAATTAACCAATATAAGCAATAGAATCCAGGACAGTCTTTTAATTTCTTATAAAATGAGATTTCTAATTAAAACATACACTTCACTGGAGAAACATTAAAAAATAGCAGAATCCTAAGACTATAGCAATTGTATTTTACCAACAGCAATATTCTGACATCACTAGTGAATTGGTGATAGGTGCTGAGTCCTCATCAGTACCCATATAACCAAAAAAATAAACTCATTTTGGAATAGTTTTCAAATGCAACTTGAATCTCAAGTCAATAATCTTTAGCAAGGCTTTAAACAGAACTTGACACTAATGAATTATTTGTGCATATGGTAAATGACTGTCATTTGCTCCTACTTCTGGGCTTCAGAAAGAGTGTTTATTTTAAGTGGGAGCTGTGAAGAACTGCTCAGCACAGTTGCAAACTCTTCCAAATAAGCTTCTATAAGTTCACAAGCTACAGATTGTGTGTACTGTACCATTTGACCATAAGTTTGCTTTGTTCCATATGTCTGATGTCTGTAACACATCCCCAAAAAATGAACAAACTTAAAATACAATCTAAATTATTCTACACTCCCTACTTAAATTTCTTAACAAATACCACACATTCCCCTCTTCAAATTTTTATTTACCTTCAAGAAAATATCTTGGATGCATGACCAAAGAAAAAACTACATGCTACACAGACACATCTTATCTTTTTACAAGGAACCCTAAAAAAAATTATAAATATCTTCCATAATGAGCATGTTTAACTGAAGAGCTGGTGTTAAAGACTCGTAAGCTATGACCAGATGAATACTGCTATGAACAGTTATAATTGACGAAGACCCCAAGGTGAGACAGAGGACTCTGATGCAGAGGAGAAAAAGGAAGAAGAAGGGGGAAAAAAGCCCAAATCAAACAACCGGGGGGAGGAACCCCCATGGTTTTATTAAATAATTATTTTTAATACAATCAAAATTAAAATTTGCATGTGTTTTGGGCAGAGTAATACCCATACCTATTTAAATTTATGATGTCACCATAAAATGGCTGTCAACACAGATTATTAGAGTTGCTACAGCACTACTACAGAAAAGCATCTATAAGGCTTTCTGTGTAACTTCCACCTTTATATGCTAAGGAGAGCTAAATTATAAAACTATTCTCTGCAATGCAAAACCTGAAAAAGAAACTGCTGTATATTGTAAAATGATTCTATGAAATCAGCTAAACCGGAGGGAAAAAATGAGGTTTAAAGCCAGAAATGTGGTCTCATATGGCAGATCCTCTTGACTGTGTTGAAGCACTTGGAGGAAGGGATGTCAGCTTCACTCTGGAAAACTAGTGATTTTCTGTAATTCTAACTGGTCTCAAATTCACATAAATTGTACAAAACCAACAATGAAGTATTAGAGAAGACTGCATCCACTGACTTCTTTCATCTATAGGGTTCACAGCTTTTCTAGTTCTCACCTTCAGTTGATTATTTTTATGAACTGTAACACAGTATTGAATATGGTTAACTCATTTAAACATTCTTCCATCTTTGAACTGTTACCAAGCTTGTGAAGGTTCAAAACTACCCTGGAATTCAACACGTATCCAGAAGAATGTGGCATGAAGACAGAAATGATTGTGCTGCTCTGGCAGGAAGACAGAAATGATTGTGCTGCTCTGAATCTTTCTACAAGAATTGGACTTCCTGCAATTGTCATTACAGCTTTCAGGGAAACTCATCAGAGATAATATCTTATGACAGATTTATAAAAATAAGTATGTCCTATCTTATTACCACCTATAGTGCATGTTTTCTCAATCTGAAAGAGAATATGATTCAGGAATAGCATCCCAAATATGTTGCAGGGACTAGAAATGCAGAGGTACTAAACAATCACCATGGGGGGGGGAAGCAGTTTCTTGGTGACATACACATTAAGCATCATTACACCTCTGCACCTTGTGCTGATATTTAACTTCATAACACTTTCTTCTACCAGAATTTGGGAAACATGATCATATTCATATACAAATGTTTCTGAAAATTGCATATGGAGACATATGAGATAATTAAACTCTTATCTACAATTTTCTTTAATATTGTTCATATTAAATGAATATTTTTTAGAAATTAAATGAAAACAGTTAGTTTTCCTGACTGGTTTTTAGTGTGTGGACACAAATTTTGGAGGATTAAATAATTATGGGTAGAAACACAAACCACTTAAGGTTAACAATGATTGAGCCATTTGAATGACATTGGACATTTGGTATTTTAAAAAATTATGAATTATTTTAAAAAAACCAAAAAGCTAAACCTAAGCTTATGTGTGGTGGTCACAGAACAGTTCTGAAAAAAAAAAAAACCTGATAAAGAAAAAGCTGATATAAACTAAATTTTGCTCCTGTGTTTTTAGTAGGTAAAGTTCCATTAGTTATGATTAATTCCCTCATGAGGTTAAGGTTCAGATGTGTGCTTTCAATGGCATTTTTCACTGATGAAGAACCATCCACTGCCCTCGTGCTGTTGTTGCATTTTCTGTCTGTTCTAGTGTCTGAAGTTGCACAGTTCACTGCATGGCAAAAAGATATGCATCAAATGTCAAGCAAAGATGCATTATTCAAGGCGTATTTCAAAACCTACCAGGCAGGCAGCTGCAGGTGAAATTGCTTCTGTCGTGTTTCTGTGCTACATCAGTGCAGGTTGCGTTGTTCTGGCAAGGTTGGCTCTGACAGGCATCAAATTCTTCACACAGGGAACCCTTATATGCATCTTCACACTCACAAAAAAATGTTGCCTAAAAAGAAACAGGATATGTACTTCACAATTAATTTTCAAATATGATGCTTTCATTTAACACACTCACAAAAAAGATGGTTCAGTTTTCCTGTTCATAACAACAGTAGTTGCCATCACATCAATACATCAACCGAACAAAGTTACTCTTTGAAATACTAAACCACACCAATTCTTCAGCTCAAATTTTTAATGATGTTGGGTCATTTCATCTCAACAAGGAGGCTGGGATCAGATCCATAATATCGAAATCATTATGAATTTTTCTTCCATTCCAGAAATTAGATTTATAGGCAGAAATAACTGTCAGAATCAGTAATGTGCAGATTTACTGCAACAAAATCCTCCCACAAATATGCATGCTTTACATGACGGGCTCTCAGAGGCTCACTTCTGTGGTGCTCCAGCAGTAACACCCTCTTTCAATTCTGTTAAAATATGTCTTCTTCTGAATGTATTCACTACCTTTTCCAAGGTTGGAAATGCTTAATAAAAATCAAGACCACTACACCTGTTAAAGGTTTAAAGTACCTACAGGAGGCATGATATGGCACATTTTTGTTGGAAATAAAATAATTAAAATCAGATTTAAAAAATCTTTAGGTCACTAAGATTGTCAAGGAAATCTCCAAAAAAAGAAGCAAGGAAAGCTCTCTCATCTGTAGTACGCATTTAGATTACATCTGAATCTTTGTTCATTAAACACTAGATGGCAACATCACTCACTCTCATCTGTTTGAAAGCTGGATCTTTAGTGCTGGAATGCAGCTGTCCCATGCACAAACACTGGAATGCAAAGTGCAGAACACGCATGGAACTAGAAACAAAGAGATGGGGGCTTCTATTTTTACTTGGTTTTGCTTCATATGAATAAACAGCTGTGACTTAAGTAGAAAAGAATCATCTTCACATAAATAAAAAACTTCATTCAGTAAACTCCAGATTTCACTCTTCCTTACAAATATCACACTGGTAGAGTTATACAAGAATAAATATGATACATCTTCAAAATTCAAAATGATGAGTATGTTATTTATCAGGAGTGCCAGAAGCCCTTCTTAAGTGTACAGTCTACACATGTTCTGGAATTTACCCAAGCCTCTTCACAAAAGAGCTCTGAATATCTCACACATCACCAGTGACAGGTTTCCAAACAAGGCTGTAGTTCAACAGAAAGGAAAGACAGGCGAGCAAAATAGAGTCAAAATTACTATACTTGCATAGCACAGTAACCATCTTTAAAGATAATTCACGAGCTGTCTACAGAGACACAAGCAGCATGGTTCTGCCTGTACTAAAAGCTCATCATTACAAAGTAAGTATTAATACATTTCAACAATGCAACAATCAGTCATTGCTTCAACAATAATGATGAAATAGGAAGTTAAAAAAAACCCAGATAATATATCTAAGAGTTTGATATAGGGATCAATTTACCATAAAGAGTAGTTAACAAAATGGGTTTTGAAAGCTGCAAAAGAAAGGCATTGTACCACTTCAACCTGAAATGTCTAATGACAGATAACAGTTCTGAGATGCTGACAAGTTATTCATATTCTTACCCATATTCCATAACCATATTCTATGGAGAAGATTAGGTTATCATCACTTACCCCAACTGATACTATTTTTTTTTCCTGAATAGATAACATGTACTAGTATATTTCAGGAAAACTGACCGCCACAATGCTAGAATTAATATCACTTAGAACTCCAAAATGATCTACTACCAATCAAGAGATCATCTGTGTATTTTACTTAAGTGCAAATCTATCTTATGATTTTGGGTGGCAATAAAATAATTTTTTTAAATAATTTGCTATTATCCAACCTATACCATATTATAAATATAGTTGGAATATACTTTTTGCCATTCTAATTAAGCAGAGTAATAAATGCTTTTTTTTACTATAGCAAAGGAGCTGTTAAGATGACCAGAACAAAACTAGAGGCTACTCTCTCTTACTGAGAAAGACTTTCAGTATTTAGTACAACTCACAGTGAGTTGCTACAATATTTAAGCAAAATGTTGTATGATAATTACATACTTCAGAACATACTTAGGAAAACAAGTCCATATGCAGGACAGCATACCTTCAGGTATACATGAGGGGTTTTATAACCTGCCTTTTTATAGATTATTATCAAATGGATCTATTCCAAAGCTTCCAGCCCACATAGAAGACATGGAAACCATTGCTATTCAATTCAATATATTATTTCTCAGTGCAGGCAGAGGCCAGATATTTTTGTGTAAATCTCATGGGTTCTAAATCTAGCAGTAAAAACTCATATTTACACAGTCAGCTCATCCATATTTTACATTGGAGAGCCAAAGTTATGGAACAGAGCAATCTGTGAGAGAAACAACCCCTTACGTAAGCAAAATTGTGGCACTCACAATCAATGGATAGCCCAAGTTCACTTCAAAATCTTACATGAAATCAGAAATTCACACCAGACAAATCTCTCCCCTTTGGGTTAACAGCAAAACTTTTCTCTTCCATCAACTGCTAACTGTTTTGAGGACAACTTATCCTGGTGTAAAGCTGAGCACATGAATGTGAGAGTGGTATTTATATTGTGATGATGCCAAGACCAGTGTTATACTTCTGACACATTCCTGCTTCCCTTGTGGACAAGTGGCAAGCATGGCAGCAAAACAGGTACAAAATTCATATAAAGGAAGGAAAAGGCATCACCTGGGCTCAGCATCACCTTGCTTCACAGAACTTTGCTCAAAGTGATGAATTTTATGTTCCTTTCAAAAGCAACAAGAATTGAAAACAAAACTTAGCATTATTTGCTTTTCATAACCACACTCTATAAAAAGCATCTAGCTGAATAGAATTCAAGTTATATAGTAGCAAGGAATGAGTAAAACTGGCCAAGATTCCCAGGTTAAACCAGAATTCATTTTTTTATAGTTACATGCACTCTGTACATAACACTATGCCCCTGTGCTTCTATCACTGCAGATTGTTAATTACATTTAAATTTCCCATTAAGCAGATGTGTTCCTACATTCTTTTACATTCTACTAGATTTGAAATAAAACTATGAAGTACATAAAACCCCAAAGACAACCATTAATCTTCTTGGCTCTGGAAGCAATGACTACAGCCAGCAGAGCTCTGAGCTTGCTCATGGCATTAGGCCTTTTATTCATTCTTCTAAGAAGTTGCATCCTGCAAGACTAGATTGTGCAAAACAGAATGAATTATGGATAAAAACAAACAGCAAATCACAAAGGGCATGTTTTAAATTTAAAGAAAATTAAAGTTTATGTTCTGCAAAAAGTGTGTCGTGGGAAACAGACTCAATGGTTGTCGTGTCAATTATGCAATTTTGGCAGCTGCTTGCTCCATCGTTAGGGAAATCACCAAGATATTTTAGGGCACATCTCACATAATTTGAGTTAAACAATGGCAAAAACATTCTACTTAATGAAATATGCACCTTCTATTTTTATCTTATGCTGGGCATGTAACAGTTTCCTGTCTGGAGTTCTCTGATGCACCTATAATAGGCTAAAGGGCAAGGAAAGCTCACGGATTTAAAAACACAGTACAGACAAAAAAACAACTTGGAATTTTGATTCCCCCTGGAGTAGGACGCTGGATATGAATTACCCACATTTTGGTTGCTGTATTTGATGTTCTAGCAAGCTGCCCCAGCCCAGCAGGCTATCTAGCACAGGTGTGATGGCATTTGAGAGGATCACTGGGAGCATTCCTCCTTTGTTTAAGTTCTAGAAAATTCAGGAGCAGTTTGCAACAGCAAAAATAGAAGTAATTGCGTTTCTGAAGTTTTTATTTGAAGATAGATAAATATATTTTATCATCATATAAGTATATTTACATTAATTTTTATATATTATTTTATATTTAGAAATATTGAGAATCCTGATAATTCCAGATCTCTGACTGCCATTAATCGATAGATACTCTTCAGAAGTGGATTTGGACATGTTTTCTGTGTCCCACAGCTTCAGCCATAGGGTCTCGGTCAACTACAGCCTAGTACATGTTACACCACAAACACTGCCTTAATAAATTTTCCTGTTAATGGGTTCAGAGAAAGAATAGGGGAAAGATACGAACAGTCTTAAATTTTTCTATTCACTTGCCAGCGAAAACAGCAGACTGCATGTGCACAAGGCGGGGCTCTTTCATCGTTAACTGTTCTAGTTTTAACATATAAAGCTTCCAATGTCAAGATTACAGGTGGGAACATACAGATACTGGTTTATCTTTTTTTTGAGTTAGGTAATTGCTTCTCTTTCTTGCTTTGAAGGCAATCTGTCTGTCTTTTTTTAAAGAAAATTTTACTTTATCTGCCACATCTTAGAAGATAAATAACACATGGATAATTATTACAGGCCATATATGCCTTTCCCTTAATACAGAAAAGCATTAATTTTTCTGCATAGGTACAGGAAGAAATTTATTTTTATTTTGGAACTTGACATGCAACAAGAGAAAGAAATTACAGTCATAAAATTGGACAAACAACATGAAAATACACAAAATAAGGCAATCTATCAAAAGCTTTATCTCTCCAATTGACAAAAACTGGAAAAAGACAATATTTTGATATGCTGTTATACATAGGAAATTTGAGCATATTATTTATGTAAGTCAAATTCAAAATACTGAATTTATAAAATAAAAATTACAGCAAAGTAAAAAAATAAACTGGACTAGGAAACAGAACACCGTATCCAAATGAATAATTTATTTGGATACTAGCCAGCTGGTATAGTAAAGTAGCATTAATTTCTAAATTCATCTTGCAATAATTATGTTCCCACATTACCTCAAGCATTTTATAAAATTCATTTTTGAGAAATAAAACAGATAATTATTCCAGATGTTAGTACTGCCATGTATGTATAGATTACTGTGGCAATTTAATTATTGTTGTTACAATCCAAAACACCATTTTTCTTTTAAACATGCTTATTGAGAATTTAAATCAGAAAATGGTAGCAGATGAACTAAAAGTGAATTCACTCAATATGCCAAATTTTTTGTGTTCACAGCAGGCTCACAGCTGTTAATATTTACTCAACAGTTACTACTGCTTTTATCTCCCAAATGAATATTAATAAAACCAAAGATTAAATATGCATATTTGTGCTGTAAATGACTTTTAATCCATGAAATAAAAAATAACATGTATAGAAGCATCTAAATCCCAAAAGCCCAGTCTGGCTTTGTAAAAGCAGAATACAGACTGCAAATTTGACAGATTTGGTTCTTATTTTCTTGTGTTGCTAGATCACACAAAATCCCCAGCGTGCAGTGGAATTGCCATTGTAATCCCTCAATGCAGTATTATGTAAAGGAGAAAGCTGTACAGGAAAACTTGCAACCACTACCAAATCACTCCATTCTGTTTCTTCTCATAATTATGGTCAGGTAATTCCATTGCACTGGTCAGTCTATTCTGAGTGAGCAATTACTAAGACATGGAGGAAGAAGTACCAGATTAAAGCACACCTAAAGCCTAAGACAAGGTTGAAAATTTAACAAATCTGAGCACATTGGACTGGAGATTGGAGATCCCAAGTGCCCACGCCGTGGTCCTCTTTTAAAGAAACTTCCTTCTACGGTGACAGTAAGATGTAGTACAAACTCCCTTATACCTGATTTGAGCAGTTGTTTTTGTTGCCAGGGCAGGGTGTGAATATTTGCATCTTGTATCTGTTATTTTCTTACTTCAAGTGCTTGATTTTCAGGTATAGCAGATAGATACTGTTGTCATTTAGTAACATCTGTGAGCTTTCAAAGCCTGTTACACATCTGCAAGGTATGTACACACCAAGGACCAAGTACAATTTGCCCTGTGTTTAAATTACCATGGAATTGCCACATTACAGGAATGTCTTGATAAGCTGACCTTACCTCATCTGGCTTGGTGATGCATTTCCCTTTCCCCGAGCATGGGAAGTTGTCTGCATGGCTTCCCACAGGCATGCAGGTACTCACTTTCACCACCACAGTCAAGCGTAGAGCCACAATGCACTTGGTAACTGAATCATTCAAAAAACCTTTAAAAAAAAAATATTCTTGCTATATGACAAAATAGGCTGGCACTGTTAATGCTCTGCAGCTAGACAAACAAAGAAAACTTATTTTAAATAAACTGTCAACCAAGAACAAAATTGCTCATACTTAATATGCACTTCTCTAAATGCAATGCAAGTAAATACAAATTAAAATACAGTTTGGAGACAAATGTCGTTATATTGATTAACAAAAGGAAGACAGAATGGTGAAACAGATCTACTTCCAGAGCTCAAACCTACTAGCATTTTTTTAGGTTTCAAAATTAAATGTTTTTGCCTGCTACCTTTTCAAAAGTTAAAAAATATATTTCTTTAATGACAAGGAACATTAAAATCAAATTTCGTGGAGAAATAAGTTTAAATGAATTCATAAAAGTTACTTTGGCGCTAAAAAGCACACAGATTCATTACACTGGTAAAAGATGGAGAATCCCTTTGGCTCTGTTTTTATTAAGTTTGCAAGAATATACTTATACCACTTGACAGCATTTCTTTGTGCATTTGCAATGCAAGTATTATTGAATGTCTGATCCAATCTCTCTATAAGGTGATATAGCAGGTAGAGATGAACTAAAAATGGAAACAGGAACATTGAGCAAGGAAGAGGAAGATTTATGAATCTCTGGCTAGCACCTGCAATTGCATGGAATGAAAAAAACTGTTGGCTGGTAGCTATTAAAACACACTGGAGCATAACAATATCACTATCACACATGTTCCTAACAGATTTATCTGAAAAATAAAAGAAGAAAAGGAAAGATAAAATAGGGCACATTCACAGCCCATGACATACATGATAAAGTCAGAGTTCATGTCAAAATACACAGCCCCTGCTCCTGAACTTCCCTTGTGCTTGAACTGCCTTGTTCCAGCACAGTGATAAGACTCCTGGACCACAGCCCTTCCATGTATGGCATCAATTAATTGTTTTGTTTTCTTTGGGGAGAATAAATGTGCACTGACACAAAAAAGTGTGTTTGGTATAGGATATTTACTGCATGCACAATTTATGCATAAAAAACCATCAAAGATCCCTCTACAGACTGTCAAACTTTGACTTCCCTATCCTTCATGTAGGTAGACTCCAAAGGGTCTAAGACTGTAGTACTGGAATGGAACAATGCAGGCACAGAACCATTCTATGATTCTCCTTTTCTTTAGAAAATACAGAGAAAATTTAAGCAAAAATGGATGGGTTTTTTTTAAAACTAATATCCTTAATTTTAAAAAGAACAGCACTAAATAGATACAGTGTATGACATCGAATGTTTTTTCTTAGATTTTCTACTTCAAATTGCAAAATCCATTTACAGCCTAAGCCTCTAAGCAGCTTCACAGATGCATTCCAGCTTCTTGCATTATAGACTGGAGATAGCACAACATTTAGTCAAGAGAAAAAAAGAAGTAGAACAAAATATTTTTAATGAACAGGAACAAACAAAAGTTTCATGAAACAGAACTTCAAGTAAATTCTCTTTCAGAACAGCTGCTAAGCATTACTTACATTTTGCATATGGAAGTGTCAAGAATGACTAATTCTACAAATTCCACAGAAACTCATATGGAATACTTCCATTGTTTGTTCTTCATTTTTAGATTTGCTGCATCCCTTCAGCTATTAGTTGCCTATGATCTCTAAACCCTACCTTCAAACAGGAAAATCTCATGTCCAATACAGACGTCATTGGCTTGAGTACAGCCTCTACAAGTTAGCTGGATATTCTAAAGGATCAGATTTAAAAAAAAAAAAAAAAAAAAGTCCTGGGTATCGTTCCAAATGTCTAATGGTCTGTTTTGGCTAGTGAAGATTATTGTAATCTGATGACCTCTTCAAAGCAAGCCAATTTATTCTGGCCTCAATACATACCCCATTTTTACCCATCTGTTCAAAGATGCAGCCAGAATTTTTCTTTAACAATTGAATGCGATTGTCACTGGCAATCATGCAATTGTATGTGAATGCTTGGAAGAATGTAGTATTTAGAAAATGTCTTTGGGTTCACATTTCCTTGTCTCAAGCAGATTGTTACATATTCTTCAGGACATATTCTTTAGTTCCCTAAAGAAATATTAAATCAACCTTCTTTGTACTTGGAATCTTGTTACTATTTTGGTATCAAAAGCCCTTAGGCAAACCACTGAAAAAATCATTATTCTCTCTGGAATGCCACACATTTTCCTGCAATTTCTAATTATCTCACCTATCCTGTAAATACTAGAAAAATACAAACATGGGTATTTCTTTTCACTTTCTAGAAGTTGCATACAATTTTCTGAGATCTCTAGGCTTTAAGGCTAAAAGAAGCTTGTCTGACCATCTAAATATAACACCCTGCTTAACTCAGGTCATAGCACTTCAATTAATTCCTTCCCCAATTCCCATAACAGCAACTGAACTAGAGTGAGTTTTAAGTTCTATTTTTAACTTCTAGATAGAAGAATAATTTCAGAACCATATTTACAGCTACCTTCATCTCAGGTCCAGAGAAAAATATTACAGCAATTTATACCAAAAGGTAATTTTGTTCAGTTCAACCCTGCTGGTTTTCTAAAGCCAGTTAAAACACAACGGCATCAAAGCATGTTTAGTTGCAGAATTCAGGGTTGAGTTATTTACAGTAATATTACAGAAACAATTCTCAAACTGAATGTATCATAATGTGATGAGAGTAGTCATTTAGATTGCAGAGGAGGAATTTTCAAGCGTTGTGCACACAATTGATTGTCTGCGAAATGCCTGCACCATTTCCTTGGCAGAATGCGTGGTAAAATACACTACAGCTCGTTCCACCCAGGTAGTTCCGCACACTTACATCTGGGAGCATGAAGTATGGATGCTCCTGTTTCACTCACATCAAGAAAATTAAGAATGATAAATAAGGAATAAAGCCAAACTAAAAGATGACAGGTGTTATAATTATGTCCAGATACTTTCAGAAGATCACATCATGCCATTTAGATTACCACTACTCAAACATTAATTACATGTATGCTTTCTAGACTACACAAACTGGTTTGCTTCCTTCACAAGCCTCATTTCTGAGCCGTACCGTCCTTCTAAGCACAGCAGTCTGAAGTCAGCAAGCTGGTCCACAGTGGACAGCCAAAACAGGGAAGACTGAAGCTAATAGACCACCAAGAACATTATCATATTGCTCATAATGGTAAGGAAGGGAAACACTTCACTATAAATCATTCACTAACTCTTGGTATGCACCCAACATGCTCTGACACACACCAACGCCTTTTGCATTTGGCTCAAATGTATTTCTCTGTATTCTACACAGTGAATACATGTATTCCAAAGATATTCACCTTTGGTTGAAACAATAGATTGTCCTTTTAGTTCCAGTTCACAGAAGTATAGGTCTTTGAGTTCACCTAAAGGTTTCTTGGATGAGTGAGAATGACTGCCAAGGAAACTGGGCACTCACTCACAGCGATGTATCAGTCCTTGAGTTTTCAACTTATTTTTAGCCTGGTTTCCCAAGGAAATGAGACAGCAGTGGGATGTCTATCAGTTTCCATCTGTTCTCTTTTTCTCTTTCAACACTTGCCCACACCTAAAGCTTTCGGGGTCAGTAGCCGACTTCAACATTTTGTAAAGCAGTGAAGTTCTCAAAGACACTAAGGGCCTACAGCTTCCCTGCTCAGTAAGCAGCCCTGGCACCAAGGACATTGGTAAGTCAAGATGGTAGGAAAACTAAAAAGGGCCCCAGAATAAGGTGATGTAAATTCTCCACCCCATTCCCCATATACAGTACAGTCAGCTATTCATTATTTGGAAAATGGAAAACTGAGATAAAGTTAAATGGAAGAAAAACAGACAGTATCAGTCCTTCAGGATCAAAGCAGCAGTACTTGGTGTGCCTGCACCATATCTTCAGTTCTTGTCATACAGTAACACAGTGAAGCTATGCTACCTCCAGATCAGATTTCAGCTTCTAGAAACAACACTGCTGTTATCAGAGCATATTGAGCATATTTTATAAGCCTTAGTAGTCCGACATAGAAGCTAGGTAAGTGTATCTGACAGTTCATCTACAGATGATGGAAAGTCATAGAATTAACCTAAAGTGTAAAAGAGTCAAGAGGAATTTTCTGTTTGACCACATCTCTCCCACCACAAGAGAAAGAGTTATCCAGCAAGCTAAACAAGAGTGGTCAACATTCTCAACCTCTTCTTTTGTGGCCACTGAAGTTTGAAGACATAAGAATACTTTAAATAAAGGAAGCTAGGAAAGAAAGAGAACTATATTTTGATTACAGTACCCACCAGAAAAAAAAAAAAAGAGATACCTGAATTCTAGTTCTTCCTCCTAAAATGTCTTATGTCCAAATTTTATCCAAAGATTATTTCAAGTCCATGCATCATGTAATACAGCTAACATTCGATACCATGAAAACTACTACGAAAACAGGGGTTTGTACTAATCACCACCATGCTTCGGTGCCTTTTTGGATCTAAGCATGAAGTTGGAAATTTACTTTAACTATATGAACCAATTTCCTTCTGTTATAGCACTGCATATATCACAATCTCAAACAGTTTTTCATCTAGCAAATCTAAGCAAGCTCAATCCTTTTCTTGTTCATACAAGAAATGTTCAACTCATTTTAGAGACCTAACAAATGAAAAAACATAACAAGATGTTCTCATGATGCACTTAACTCTGAAAATTTACCTTTACATGTTGATGTCGTAAAGGCCTACTTTTGATTTACAAAGGGACAGAACACTTATGCCCTTTTCCATGACCCTAATACTCAGGGTCATTAAGGCCTACCAATACCTTCAGGACCCTGACACCAATACTGTTCTAAAGAATAGGGAAAATGGGTCAGGAATCCTTTCCTAGTTTGCCTCAGGATGATTATCATACATAAGAAAACGAGAAGTGAGAAACAGGTAATAATGCCATTTGCAATCTTTGATGCAGTTCATCAGTGCCATCAGCACCACACAGAACATCTGAGATCACTCTCTAATGATGCAGCTAGGCAACATAGCATCTGGGGATACAAAAATACAGCTGCAATAGCAAAATTGCTATTTTGTCCACAAATAGCTCTATTTATAGGTGGCACAACTCTCCCAAATTCTATCTAGATCAGCATGCTTACTGTGCTTTATTCACAGAAGCCTTGGTCAGATACTGCTTTTGAAAGTATATATAGATTTTAATGAGAATCAGTTCAAGAACTATTTCAAATATTTTGTTTTTCAAAAACTCACATGAAACAGCAATTTAAAGATTTTTTTTTCCTGAGAAGTGACTGAAGACTTTCTCATTGCATTCATTATCTTCTCCAAATTTCTATCACAATCACAACCAGTTTTTAGACAGATATGCTTTCTTCCTTTGCTACCAACAATGAAAACAGCCTGGGCTCCTAAAATCAAACATACACTTTATTCTCATGCATAATCACTTAAAAGGAAGAGTGCTGCTGCTCAAGTTAACATCCTCAGTAACAATACTAAAGTTCTACCAGCGGCAGATTGACAATGAGTGTTACACTGGTGTAAGAGAAAGCAAAATTTGGGTGTCAGAAAATTATTGCCAAAATGTTGGGAAGAAACAGCACACGGCTTGATTTTAAAGCTGGAGCTCAGTTTTGCAGGACTGGTAGTTAAAATATATTTATGAACTGAGAAAACCAGTTGAATTCACTTAGCGTAGAAAAATCCCATGTTCCATTACATTTCCTCTATAACAAATGTCAATTTCTGAATTTCACTGTTACTTAAACAATTAACCAACTTAATAGCCTGGCTGGACCAAAACCCATGACAGAACTATGAAACAGTCAGCTAGCAAGAGTACATTTACTCTTACAAAGCCACTTGCATGCAGCTTATTAAGGAGCTGTGGTGGCAGCTTAAAGCGTGACCTTCTCCCACAGCTTCAAGGACTCTTCTTACGGTCCAAAGTAATGGTGAAAGCCCAACAAAGGGTGAACAGACTATTCTTCCAAAACATTTCCTGTATCACAATTTCCCAATATGTCTTTATTTGTCAGCATTTCAGCCACATTGCCAAGCTGGCAGAGAACTATTTTGGACCCAAATGTAGACCACCAGAATCTCTGATCCCACACTTCGCAAACGCAGTTAAGTGTGGTGGAATACCAATGACGTAGCTGGGACTGCACTAAGGGTAGCTGTGAAAGATGAGATGGCAAGGTTGGCTAGGATATATCTGTAGCAACTGTTTCAACTTAGAGGCTCTATGAGTGGCTACCCCACTTTTAAATACACGTTACAGTATGTTACACTACTAGCTGAAGATCTCAAAGCATTTTACAAGCATTATTAAAATGTGTCTCACACTGGTACACTCAATAATGTACCAGTTATGCACTGGTATCTGTATATTACAGATCAGGTTAAGCAGTCTGTCCAAGATTGTATCATGCAAACAACCATGTGATCAACTTCAAATAAATATCTTGTTTGTGAATTGGTCACAGAAGTCATATTTGAAGAATGAGGAATCTTAAAATTAAAGAAACAAATGAAAGGTATTTCATCAAACATTACAAATTTGAGCAGATGAACATCCAAAGACAGACTAGAAAAATAATTTCCCAGTGTTACTAACTAGAAATAGCAGTGAATAAAAATTAATTTTGAATAATTTACTGATTAATTAAAGATTACTCTAAAGAGTAAAAACTATTTAAATGCTAGCTTAAAACAAAATACAATCTACGAAAATAGTAACTAGTCTGATGTTTACATCTATTTATATGTGAGATGAGGTACATGCAACTTGATCATAAAGGACAGGATATTTATTTTATCATACTTATAAAGATACCCTTTCTTATACAAGCTAACAGCATTCTTCAGAATGGTTTGGATTTCAGCTGAATTCTTCCCTTTTATTGCCTTACAAGGCCATCTTTTAAAACAAATCATTGAAATTAACACTTCACTGTGCTTTTCTTGCTGTTTCACACTTTGCTGCTGCTGCTATTGTTTACCAAAAGGCCATTTTCTGCAAGGTTAGCTCTTGTGCCCAGAACCCCAGGGGAATGTTCAGTTGAGCACAATGCTCAAATCTGCCCTTCTAGGCAAATTACACACTTAAAAATGAGAACCCCGCTAACTGGAGCAGTTGTCACCAAACCCCCGCCAGCAAGGCCACCTTGCACAAAAGGAGCAGAACAGTCACACATGCACACAGAGGTTCTGCACATCAGCAGGGCACAAGCATGGCCTCAACACTCCAACCACGGCATGTGCAGGGCATGGAGATTTAATTTGGTCCAGAGTGAAAGAGGGTTAAGTTAAATGACTGCACGTATGCCATGGACTGGGAGCTCACACAGATGCTCACCTCAACACGGCAACTTGTTAAAGCTAGAGTAACTTGATTACATGGCTTTCCGTGAATTCAATTCACACATCTCCTATTATGAAATAAAATTGTCCTATTTAATTTTTTGCTTAAGTGAAAACAATTTCAAGATGCAGTAAACTGCTTTCTTTAGATAGAAATGTGAGCATGTTTTAGAGGCCTGTACACAACACAAAACACAACACCTCAAAGCCCCAGTTACAATTTGCCTCCTAATCTGAAATTCTATTGCCAGACAAAAAGAGTTTAAGATGACCAACTCATTTCAAAATATCTCTCTAGATTATTTATGTTTCTCATAGTATTTTTTACACTGTTTCATTTTGCCTATTCAATATAGCTGCAGTCATATTGGTGGAGACTACTCATTAATGCATGATGAGGTCTTGCACGGAAACTTGTTTAATAACCAAAGAACAACACAAGAGTAAGTAACTGCTCAGGGCAGTGTTAGAAAAGAAAATACTTTCTTGAATTTGAAAGGCAGGACAGCATTTTGGATTGGAAAATATTATCCTTCCTGACACAGAACCATATGGCTCCCACACTTATTAAAAAGCAGCAGGTATCTTGTGCTTGAGAAGCCAAGCATTAATCTTCCTTTTTAAGCCAAACCTCAAAAAGTTTCATGGAATTCAAGCAAGCTGCCTTAGAGGTGTTGGCATTTGAATGGCATCAGTACTCTTCATCTCACCACAAAGATGCTAGAGCACCTATTTTCGAGTGAGTTTGTACAGCTACCAATTTTATTTAAGGAAATATTTATGAAATACTTGATAAGTATAGTTTAAAGCAGCTAATTATATGATATTGATCTAAAAGGCTGAGCATCTTGGAGAAAACCAGATGACATGCCAAATAATGTCAACTGACAAGTGTAAGTCAGTTTTTGTTTGCTGTGATGAAAATAAGCATTATAATTTAAAGATTGTGCTGGAGGATTTATTTTCTGTTCAGATAAAAATATTCATTCACATTAAATGTTAAACCTTCTACCTTATTATCTGCAAGGTCTTATCTGAGAAATAGCAGTTTTGCTTATAAATGTCTTCCTTTGATTTTATAAGCAGACAATAAGCTAAAAAGCTAATGTAGCAATATCTCATGAAAGCTGCTTTTTAAGCAGCATCTTTACTTTCCTTTTAAGAAGCTGCTTAAGCAGCACCATGGAAGTGCTAAATAAAGCACAAAGTCTAAAAGCAAATGGTTTCAAGCTATTTATAAGCATTTCTTTACAATTAGATATTTACAAACTTTTATATCATATTACCTATGGGGAAATGGAGGCAAAATAATAATGCCCAACTGGTTTTTTTACTATTATTCTGAAAGAGCTCCCATCATTACTGTTTCAGCTCTGGGCAGAAAAGCAATTTTTCCAACATTTTATCATGAAAGCTGATGAGAAGCAGATTTTTTTCAACAGAAATAATATCCTAACAGCCATGATAAAGACCTGAAAACATAATTTAATTTTTTAGTGTTGTTAGGAGAAAGAAAAGAAATAGGTTGCATACATGCAGAGTTGGCACTGCCAGCTCCACCTTCCGCATTATACCCAAAACCTCCAAATAAACACTTCCTAAAAATAAGTAACAATCATACAATAATAATACAATATGCAGTTTTGTATTGGTATGAAAAGGAAAATGGCATGAAGCTGTGTCAGGGGAGGTTTAGGTTGGATATTAGGAAAAGATTTATCACCCAGAGGGTTTTTGGGCACAGAACAGGTTCCCCAGGGCAGTGGTCACAGCACCAAGGCTGACAGAGTTCAAGAAGTGTGTGGACAATGCTCTCACGCACAGGGTGGGATTGCTGGGGTGTCCTGTGCAGGGCCAGGAGTTGGACTTGATGATCCCGAGGGGTCCCTTCCAACTCAGGATATTCTATGATTCTATGAATTATTACTCAATCTCCAAATTCATTTAAAAAAAAGCTATGGTTGTTTTGTGTCCTAGCTGTTAACTGGATTGTTAAATATGATCTGCTATCTGTACAGCCACACAAGTGTTATCTATAGCAGTTTTCCAAGCAGACTGGGAACTGTGTGAAATTCGATCTGCCTGACTGCAAGTCCGCCAGCCACAGGTGTATCTTTGGATACACCTGAAGCACAGAAGTGTTGCCTTAGTAAGCAGGTATATTCATTTAGCGCCAGGGTAAATTAACCGACTCGTACAGAAACAGATGGTGTACAATCACTGTAAAACTTCTAAAATGTGAGCATTAAAAATATATTTTTAATGCTTTTATTATACAGAAGGTTTGGTTTTTTCAGTATTTTCACAGCAGCCTATGTTCTCAAAATTAATGTTCCAGTTCTCAGTCAGAGAATGATAGCATGCTTGGATAAAAGAGATGCATGTAACAAATCATAAAGGATTTTTGTGGGAAATGCCATACAAGCTGAGAATGTCCTTCAAAGTTCTTTAAAGGCATTTTTTATTTTTTAAAGAAAAATGTTAATGAATCATTTTTCTCAAGACAGCTATTATTTAATCAATTCAGTAAATCTTCTGCATTTGCAACAGTCTTGCATAGAAATATATATACAGACTCCAAAATCCAGTATATTATTCCCTGAAAGAGAGAAGTGCATAATGCTGGGTAGATTCGATTCTCCCCAAAATACATAACAACCAGCACTTTTAACTCACCCCAGAGATCCTCAGCTGTAACTACTAGCATTCAGGAGAAGTTCTGAAAGACTCCTGCACCAACTGATGGTGCATCAGGGAACTCTTTTCCCATTTTTTCAGACTTGTAAAATGTATTTCATCTGATTTCAATTTTTCAAGATATATTGCAACGGAGAATAGGTGTATGACTCTAACAATGTAAAGTTTTGCAGTTAACTCATTCTCAAATGTTCTAATACCATTACTGCCAGCATGAATATATGAAGATCCAGTAATAAAACAAATACTGATGAGACATTTTATAAATATAAACAGTTTATGCAAAAATCACTCAACTTCCAAGAACATTGGGACAAAGAGTACGAATCTGTAAGTCTAATTAATGGAAAGTCTGCCTGTCACTTCAATAATGTTTTAAATGTTGAACACCTAATTGTCATCTCTTATTTAAAGACAGTATTAAATCCCTCCCACTTCCCTTTCTCACTATCTCTTTGGCCAATCTTGATGCCCACGCATAGCACTCCACAGGATAGATATATTTCTGTAGACATATTAAAAACATTTCCTGTTCAGAAATGCCCTCAATTAAATACCTTTTTTTTAAATCTTGGTTTCAAAAGAAACGTTGTTGCAAAATGTGAGCAGAGATGAACAGCTCACTTGGCTTGTCCTACAGACCAACCACCTCATGACCATCTCTGTTTAGCAGTAACCTTGCATTAAAAGCCACCAGCCCCTTGGGATGTGCCATGTGCTTCATCCTACTCCTAATCCACACAACTCACTTTCTCACTTCAAAGCCTGAACCATACTGGGCTTTTTTCCCCACTGGCTAATAAGTACACTTTCTAATAAAACGTAACTAATTATTTTAAAAGACTGGCACATGTGTAGTAGCAAATCTTACAACTCTTTAAAAATACTCTGAACAAAGCACAGAAGGAACATGTTACAGAAGGCACAAGCCAGTCTTCTGTGGGCTACAGGTGGGTAAATGCTGTAACTGAACCACATAATCATGCTGCATAATCACAGCACCATAACTCTGTCCCTGCACTGCAAGAGACTGTTTGCAGATGCAGCAGCCATTTTATAAACCCCATTACAGAACACAGAGCGCTCTTTTTGGGTTAGTTGTGCTACACTCTCCCCCTTCATTCTCACACAGTGCAGGTACTGTCTCTGGGGTGAACAGCTCTGTGCTGACAGGGGCTATTTTTAGACCTCAGAAACAGCATTCTTCCCAGCCTCTAGACACTGTGTCCCGAACCACAGAATCAGCAAATCAGCACATTACTGCTGACTTCTTAGTCTAAACAACTTTAAACTTGTGTCACCACAAACTAACACGAAACAAATAATATTTCCCTAAATGTTTTATCTTCGACATAAATAACTTATTCAGAAAGATTTACAAGAGGCAATTAAAGTACCTTGCTGAGTAACAAAACTTGGAAGGAACACAGTGAGAAATGACTCAAAAAGGATGTAGATCAAAAAGACACACATATACAAGAAAAGTCAAACCAAAAAAACCCACTCACATCTTCCTCATTTTTCTTTTACAGTTCTAATTAGAATTTTTTTTCAAGATAAAAAATACGCCCTGGTACAAAATTCACCAATTAAGAGAAGAAACCTTTAAAGTCTCATTTGAATAAACAGAAAAAGAGTAGGGGAAGGAGAAGGAAATTATATAAAGTAAATGTATTGACTGACATGGTCCACCACCTTACTGTGTGGCTCTGCTTACAGCAGCCTACAGCATCTTGTGATCTCCTCGTATCATTCTAGCTTAAATATCATCAATAAAAGCACTGGCAACATTACTGCTTTTTCATATAAAATCACCCACTTTAACTTATTGTCCTTTAGAATAAGCTTGTCATGTACATCAAGAAACATGAACATTTGTCTATAAGAAAAACTTTATTCAAGTGACTTATTGAAAGCTAAATGATTAAAAACTTTTGAGGCACATCAAATTGACAGACCTCTGCCATACATCTGGATCAAATCTGAAGTAAAGATCAAATTATTTTTCTACAAGCCTTGGCAGAATTATGGATTTCAGTTGAGTGAAGAGAAAATTTATTTACACACCAAATAACTGAGTTACTTTTTAAGTTTTACACCCAAGAGTTACACTTCATTGGACAAAACTGCTGATGGGAAGTAAGCAGAAGATTTCCATACAACTGAGAAGGAAATTCAGAGGCTCTTAAACTAAAAAATTCATGCCTTAGTCTCAGCAGCTGGAAAATTTTACAGAGTTTCACTATCAGGAAATTAAAAAGAAAGACCAAAGAATGTATCAAAAACCACATGGAAGTAAAGCAAGAGGTCTCAGAAAACTTGTAGTGCATGAAATAAACCATTTTCATGAACTCAACCTTGTCTTATATTCATCAAGGAAAAGGTACATTTTCACCTCATGTTACCCAGCACACAATAAAAAATTCAAAGAATCCCACTGACAGAAATTCAGCTATAGAGGAGAGTAGGAGAAGACAAACTATGAAAGAATAACACAATGCACGTTTTAGTTATCTAAATTAATAGCCTGTGCTGTATGGCTTGTACAGTCAAGTGGAGCCTCCATAGAGCAACTTCGGTCCTCTACTTAGGCGCTTAGACCAAGCTGTGCCTTTAGGCATTTTCAACACTGCATAAAAGTTACCAATTATCCTGTCTTCAAGATACTTTTATCATACATTAACTACCACAAAGCAAATGCAAAAGTTTATTCCAGAGACATGAGAGGATGACTTTAACTCTGATAAATTAAATGCAAAACTAGATTAAAGGGGGAAAAAAAGTCTAAAACTAAGTATCTAAGAAGAAATAATAATATTAAAAAAAGAAACTGGAAAATTATTTGAAGAAAATAAACATCACCAAAAGAAACCTCTGATGATAAGAATAAAATTATTCTACTAACAACCTTCAGCAGTATCTTTGAAAAGTGATAGCTAAAAAAGGAGAGAACGAGGTACTACTTCTGCATTTGGGCATTTCTGTATTAGCTATACACTTGGAATTTGTTCCAGTGTTTCTACATCAGAATGCTTTTAATTTTACATTTATTAGCATGGTAAGTTTTCAAATAACAATTGTGGCAACTTATAGTTCCTCAAAAAATACACAGCATTTCAAGCAGATAAAATTAAGTGCTTTTATTACAATGACTTTGGTTTCATGTCATTGGTATAATAAAACATCTGCCCAGAAATCTCAATTTAATTAAGTCTATTGTGTCTATGCATAAATATGGAATTAAATCTGTATTATTTCCCATACCCTTAAAAATAACATATCAGCCTATTTTCATTATACTCCTTCCACAAAGATGCTTAACATTTAATTGCTGAGTGAAACAAATAGTATATTTCTAAGGTTCCATATTAACAGAGACAACACTAGAAGATAAAGAAGTAGTGCAATTAAACACTGACAAAATATAATAGGAAATCTGATCTTCTAATATATTTTTTCAATTTTCCTGTGTACAGGATTAAGCTTCTTCACAAAGCATCCCATAGCACAATACCTGACAAAGAAACACCTCAAGCATTCAAATATATACTGCAGCATTTTCCAAAAGCTTATTAAAATAGAACATATAAAATAACTTGCATCATCTCGAGGTATCAGACAAAAATGACCACGTAGATTTTAAAGTGAATGGTGACAAGTGTAAGAATTTAGTGTAGTTCTTGTCTGGTTTGAATGAACCAATGTCCAAAACAGTGTCCTACTATCCCATCAGGATCTTTCAGCACTTTAAGGAATTAGTCCTTTGCTCCTCTAAACACTCAGTAAACCATCAGCTGTCACCTAGAGGTGATGGACAGAAAGTCAGCGTGTTACTCACCAATAAAGTAGTTGTTTCCTAATGCCAGCATATCTTCAGAAAGCACAAGGCCACCCAGTGCCTGGAGAAGAGTGACACTTCTGCCATCAATAAGTGAACATTGTTTAAATCCAGTGCTTGTGACCTTCCATAGCAGGATGAGAGAAGCAGTAGCATCTTGCCTTATTCTAAGAAAAGAAATTGAGAATATTTACACTGAGGGAAATTGGTGTTATTAGGAAGTACATCACTGTAGAACTGAAGCTTAACAAAGATGGGAAACTTAAATCTAGCAAGTATGGAATCAGGAAAAATAATGAATGTTTTTAGTATGCCCACAAAATTTAAAAATGCTTCAATTGTAAGATTGCATAATAGTTTATATAATACCAGATTAAATCATACAGAGTCCCAATTTCTGATACTTGAAGGTCACCATCTTAAAGCCCAAGAAGTTTTACATAAATATCACATAACAGTAAAGGATCCTTATTCATTCTTTGTATTTATGCCTTTTCAAGTAGTACGTCCATCCTACATCTACAATGCCATCATTTTCTGCAGCTGAAGTACATCCAGCCCTGTTGTTTACTGAAGAACATTCAATGTTCGTTCAATACCAAGAGACAGATCCTGGTAGAAATCCTCATTTGTTTGACACACCAGATCGAAGATTCAGGACAGTTTATTCTTGTAAATCAAATGAGTCATGTAATGCTCCCAAGGTCACTGAGCCCATGGTGCCTTCCTGAATACTGACAGATTGGATAGAGAGTCTAGCAGTGCATACACTCCATTAGGGAGCACTGGACACTATGCTGGTCTTTGTCCTCGCAGGGCACTTTTTTTCCTCCTCACCTCCATAAAGAAACAATACAAATCTGTCATATTTCTGGCAAAGTCCCAAATATTTGCATTAATTTCCTATGAAGGAATCCCAAAGGAGTTTGAATAATCCTCTAAAAATTCAAACACAACTGCATCAAACTGCTAAAAACTGGTAATTCTCTCCTGCTAAAAACAGACCTCCAAATACATACAGATGAAGCTCTGTTCCACAATTTCCTGTACTGAAATTGTTTCAATCCTACTAAAAACACAAGGTAGTTTATCCCTGGTCACTTGTTATTTGACTTCAAAACAAGAAAAGCAAAGTTTTGTAATTATGTGTGACAGAAGCTGAAAAAATGTTGCAACTAGACATCATAAGAAGTAAATTTTTACACTATTTTGCATCCTCTTTAAGAACAAGCTCAACTGCTATTCCAAAAACTGACTGTCTCACTTTTAGAACAAGATAGCGACTAGTTTCACAGTTTAGGTCTCATCTGACAACCAAAACAAAATCAACTTATTAAACTGAAATTATTTTCCTTTCACAAATAACCATTAAACCAGGTATGTTACTTGGGCCTTTAAGATAGCAAATAAAATGAAATAAAAATAGATCTTGACTTGCACTAATCTACCCAGGTATAAAGCACTACTAAATATATGCAGTGTAAAAATGATCAAAACTGACTGTGTACTCTGCAACCTCCTTTAAAATGGGGTTTCTCCATCAAGGCTCTTAAATAGAGCTTTAGAATCCACAAACGCCGGCTTTTTCCTGATTCCAAGAAAAGACACTTGTTTGCTTTCAGATTCCACCCAGCCAGGGCATCCACACTCCCAGACCTCTTCCTGAGGCTTAAGGCTCATGAATGAGCACAATTCAAAACCCCGTGGGAGGGCCCCCACGTTTAACAGTTACTGCTCCAAACTGTCTGCAGCTCGTCTGCTTGCATCACTTTGCTTTTTCCTGTGAGCATGGCCTTTTTTAACAGAAACATGGGATTCTGAAAGATAAGATGACAGTATGAGAAAAGTACACTATTTTGGGAAAATGTAAGTCTAAAACTGCAGCAAAGCTGTGAGCCAGAGAACTACGTTGGCATATTTTTTTTTTAAATGAAATTTCCAATAAGAATATGCTTCATCCCAGCTGACAGAATCAGATCTTTCTAGGAAGTCAGGTTCTGTTAATTAAATGTAACAAAGCAAGTATTTGATCCAAAAAGCATGAATTTGAAAAGTGAGTAACCAAATAAATTCAAATTTTTGAGAAACGTGGTTTTTAGGACATACACAAAGATTTCACAGCTGATGATGACACCCAAAGCAATAACCCAGAAATCAAATACAAATCCACAAAATACATGCATGTATATAATCAACAATAACACTTTTTGTCAGCAAGTTCATCTTGAGATTAAAGGGGGAAAAGTGTTCACTGCATGAAGTAGAAAGGAAATGTCATATCTTCTCCAAACTGAAATCTTCAACACATTTGCCCTAATTTCTAATGCATTATGATAGCCCAGAGACAGCTTACATGCTTAAATTTCTAAAACATTAAATATGTGGGAGAAATTATGGCAAGCAAAGAGCTGTCATGGCTCTGCTACATGCTTGAAGTCTGTCTGAATTCTCTCATAGTCTTTTAGTCATTTGACAAATCTGCCTATCTGAGAAACTGTTGTCTAAAATATCCAGTCAAATGAAAATAAAACTGCTTTTATATCTCATCAAATATAAGAATATTCTCACTTTATTGATGTATTCTGTGGAACTTCAAAGGAGATAAGCCGGCCTCCAGCAGAAGTATTGGAACTGGCATTTCCACAAGCCACATCTGGGATTATCTGAAAATAAAAATAGCTTTATTTAACAATAAACCATAAAATCTGACCAAAGAAAACATGAAAGATTTTTTTTACAAATGACACTAATAGCCCAGCAGTCATCTTCTAACAATCATCAGGAACATTCACTGAAACCTTTATGCTGCCAACAAAGGTGCTGAAAATTCACATAACCATCCTTTCAGGGTTTTGTTTTAACAAAAAATTCCTGCATGGAAGTGTGAACTTCTAAAAGCATCTTCCTTTAAAACTGAACATATTTAGAAAAAGATGAATAGCCTTCTGGTCTTTTAGAATAATAAATAAAGCTCTAACATTTGCCACATCCAAGAAATAGCACATCATTAATTTATTCAGTCCTGAAGGATTTATAGTAACAAATACAGACATTGCCTTTCTACTATATTGAAATATGTTTTTTTCCAAACACAGGTTTCCTTTAAAAAATACTCTCCCACTTGCCCATTATTATTCTTTCCAAGTAAAAGATGCTTGGACACACAGTGCTTTCAGATGGAAAAAAAATGATGATCACAGTGAGAGTGAAAGGATGCGTTTGCCAAATCTAGTGACACCTACTAGGCATAGAAATCAGTTGCTACATTAACTAGATCAAGACAACATCATGCAACACAGGAATCACAGACAGACTCCTTCATTATTCAGATCTTCAGAAGTAGCAATTTTCTGAAGGGAGTTTGAAAATTATTAGTGTTTCCAAGGGCATATTTATTTCAAATAAGTAATATTTTATGTGGCATATTTGAGTCTATCACTTAATATCATCAGAAGTTTTAAATAACTTTTCATGTATCTTCATCAACTTGCCTATGAAATATCACAGTGGGAAAAAACCCCAACAAACCAGTTTAATCTTCAAATTTCTAGGCAGTTTGTAATGTTATTCTTTCAGCCATAGAGAATGTTTGCAAGCTTTTTACACCAACCTTACTGAAAAAGCTAAAATGCAACCTGACACACTTCCATTAATTAATCTGACATAAAAGCAAAAGCAAGAATAAAATTTGTAAATTTAAATAAAATTCAAACACACATTTTAAATTTTGCATGAATGTCATTAAACAAATCTAAATACAAGAACAACAGAAGTCCAGAATACAATGCAAGTAATAATTTTTAGGACACTCAGAGCTTATCTTGACTCAGGCAAGACAAATACTCAGTATTCATATTTCCCAAGTGAATGATTTCCCAGTGTCTAGGTTACTCAACTCATTGCTGAATTCCCTGGTGCATACAATATGAACACATTATTTATGAAAATAAAGTCAGATGCAATTTTACTGTATTTGTTCAAATTAATTTTAAAAAAAGATAATATATTCATTACAATTTTTAATCTCAGAAGTCAAAACTATGGACCTAACACTCAAAGTACGATGCATCCAAAATTAGTTTGGCTAACACTCTTCCTTTTATATTTGCCAACATTTAAACTTTTTTTTCTTTGAGAATCTACATGCCTACTGGAACAAAGGGAAAAAAGAAACCAGTATCTCTAGTCTCATACAGTCTTATACTACATCTAAAATACATTCGCTTTTATAGTATTTCTACAGTTTTGTAATTGCATGCTTCTATTATCTTGGAACACAAGGGGGGAAATTGTAATTTAAGCATTTCATTTACCTTACTGTTTAATATTAGAAGTTTTTAAAGTAAAAGGTATTGATGTCTTTGCAACTAGAACAAAATAAAAGAATCACAGAAGCAAGAGCTGAACAAAGTGGCTGCAGAACAAGAGCTGAGATTTAACCTTGACAAAACGGAAAAAAAACCCAAATGAATAAACAAAAGACTTTGGTTTGCAAACACATCAGAATTTAGGATTACTCAGCAGGAAAAGCACACACAGGAAATATTGCAATGATAATCAGAAGAGTGGAAGGCAAAATGCATGATTTTGACTCTTCTATTAAAAGATCTGTAGTGTTTGATGTATTTCTCTAGGAACTCCATTTGTAATTGGCCCTGACTTCCTGCTCTAAGAATCTGGTAAAATAACCATCTAAACCAGTAGGATGCTAAACCGAGGATTTTAAAACAGCTGAAATTTGAAACTTTTTATATATTAACAACCATGATACTTGGATCAGATGAAAAACACGTGAAGACGCAGAAACTCTCATAAGGAAAAAAAAATGGCCCCAGCAGTGTCCTATTTCAGTCAAGTACTATGCACACAAAAAATGATGGCTTTGACACGTGAATCAGGAAACAAATTGCAGGTTTTCCACGGCTGTGAGAAACTTGTAGAAAGATTTTTACATGTGCCTCTTTTATGTCTTAACAGAGCACTCTGCAAAACTGTACTGAAGAATGAGGGCAAAGACAACCAATATATTACAACAATAAAGGACACTCAGAAGATGAAAACAATCTGTAATTTTCACTCTCCAAAAAAAAAAAAAAAAGGCTGCTAGAACTGGTAGGAGATATTTTAAACGGAAGTCACTGGGAAATATGCTTTAATGATTTCCAGAGGACAAAATAAAGATTATTCCTAGCCTAAAATAAAAAATACAAATAGAGTTGCTATCTAAAGTCATTTAAAGACAACCAAAAGAAAACATAACATAACTGTGATGACATCAAACACTTCTGAAGCATCTAATAGTACAGAAACTTTAGGACAGCAAGAAGGTTACTGGGGAACAGACTTACAAACATTTACACTAATGATGCAGCTACTTTAAAAATAGCCACCAAAGAAAACAAAACCTTTATGCACCTTCTAGAGTCTAAAGCATGTTTAGGAGCTGATTACAAAGATAAGTTCCTGTGTCAACAGAGAATACATCCAAGACTCTTCTTCAATACCTTATTTAGAGTTTAAAATTATTAAATATCAAATTGTTGACAGTAAATACAGAATTCCTTTTTACATAAATGTTCCATAAGTTTGCATCTAAATCATGAGGTTTTTTCTTAGAAGATAACATAATATATAAAAACTACATTTTTTCTTCAAATGCTTAAGGACTTTATATAGGTAAAAGAGCAGCACCATTTGAAAAAGCAAGGGTGAAACCTTGAGAAGAATTCTTACTCCTACGATCTCTACCGGGGCCTTAACAACACAGCAGTGATTTTGTTAGATTTCCTTACTAGTGGTACAGAGGAGATTGCAAAGAAAATCAGGGGTGGTACCTAAGAAGAGAGCAACAGACTGTTCTTCCTTACTACAACTATTCTGAAGAAATTAAATAGAGTGAGTTAGACAGATACTCTCCTGCCTTACAAAACCAGAATAATGAGAGATACACTTAATTCAAGAAGTGCTGAAATACATACATAAATCCCAAGGCAATATTTTTACATGAGTGAGTGCCTTTATTACTTTGCTAAGTGTACTAGACTTTAATTCAATGAGGCTGAGTGGCATACAGACTCTAAGTCTACATTTATGCAGCCTCTCAGTGCTGAAATTAGTTCTCTGAAGATAGCTATTGTATATGAAATTTCATAGTATATTTCTTGAAAAGTTGAGCAGACATTTGTAATTCTACAAGGCCTTATCAACACGGGCAGACTACTCCTGACAGTGCAAAACACAGCCATTCTGCGACCATGATACGTTTGCATTTCTTTTGTGTCTCAACCCCAAGTTCACAGAATGGCAGAAAGTTTGTACTTCTTGCAAAATATGCCACACTTTCGTCAAATTTAAAAGTGGCAAGTGGAATGGCTGAATTCATATAAGCCTTAGAAAGTCCTCACTACCCTATTAACAAGGTATTAATTAATATTTCTGGAAACCAACAGATAGCTCCAAACACTGGAGGAGGTTGCCCAAGTATCTTGTGGACTTTCCATCCTTTGAGTTATTTAAGTCTCAACTGAATACAGTCCTGAGCAACCTGCTCCAGCTGACCCTGCATGGAGCAAAGGGAACAAAGTCCAGAGGTGCCTTTGCCCCATGAGCCAGTTGCCTGTTAAGTCTTTCCTGTTAATTGCCACTGTAACTTCAGTGACACCACAGCCTTCACTAAACCCCACTCCAGCATACACTGAAAGTGCTTCATTTTGAAAATATCCCCAAATGTAACACAAATAACTGTGTGTGCATGTGTGTGCACCTGTGACTCAGGTACTTTCCTCCTGTCCTGAGAATGTTCTCTTTGGATAATCTCTTGTTTTTTCATCTCAAAAAGCTGTTCTCCTGTTTTTACCTCCTAGTGGGGCAACAGAGAATTCTGCACTGTCTGCAGCCAGAGCAAAGTGGGGCAGATTAGTCTGGAATTAAATAGAATATATGAATGCACACATAATTCTTGAACTAAATAAAAAAGATGGATACAAACTCATCCTACAGCAAAGATCAGTGCTTAAAAGTAAAAAAACCTAAAATTTTAAATATTTGAAATGACATTATGTTATGGAAAAAGAAAATGAGTTCTTTGAGAAAAGCAACACTGTGCTCTGGGGTGGTGTCCCATGAAATTTGGCACAGTCATTAACAAAGAAAACTTTTCAGCTCTTCAGTGGGACAGAAACTGTCATGACAAATGCAGTATGAGGAATGGTCTTGTAAATGCCAGGTCTTTCAGATCTTCTTCCAAGGGATTTCATATTAAATTTCAATTCAATAAAGCAAGTTTCATAATGTGCAATTTTGGCTTTTCTGAACATATAACTACTTTTCTATCAGAATAGGGCCTGCAGGATTTATTCTCTTCTGACCCTCTAAGTGTGGCAAGAGGTAGCCCTTATTTTCTAAGAATTATAATGTTTGGCAGTCTTTCTTATGCAAGGGAAAATAATATATGAGAGAAATAAAACAGGTTAGATCCTGACTAGAGATCTTGAACAGCTGTTGGCAAACAAAAAGTGAAAATAGAAGTAGGAAAAGGCAATATAATAGAACCATAAGACAGGGATCTAGTACTATCTACTTATTGTTGAACTGCCAAACAACAAAACAGGATGATTTCTAGCACAGAAATTGAATTCAGAACAAAATTCTAGAAGAAAAAAAAAAGCAAAAACAACAACAACAACAAAACAACAGCTCCAGTTCCCTTGCCCTGTAGCACAGAAAAACTACTTCTTCTGAAAAATCTAGTGTCATTTAGCTTAACCTCCAGAGTTTCCACCCTCAGAGTTTCAGATGGAACAATGCTTGAAAGAAAACAAGAACAGAAAGAAAATCAAGGTTTACTTCTAACATATCTCACCAGTGGGAGAGAAAAGTAAAAGTGTTTAGAGTAGGAGTAGTGCCTCTCTGAAGAACAGCAAGGGGAGACTGACAGACGGCATCCAAAAACAGTATCAAATGAAGAAGGCTTACCACATATTGTAGCACTGAAACCTGATGTAAGGAAGGCTGCAAATCCACCCAGCGAATCCTGTTGCTGGCAGTCTGCTTCTTTGCTCATCTGAGCAAGAGTCACTTTGTAGAGTCAGCAATCACAGCACCAAGAGGATCCAGCACATTCCAATGCACAGCAATCCTCTAGATAACATTATTGAAACTTTCTATTTCTGTCACAGACTATCAATGCCAACATTACACCAAGAGGTAGATGCATCAGCAGGCACAGGAGGCTCTCTTACACAATGACAGATTAACTAGGTTATCATATTAGCCAGCTGCCTTCTTGTCTCAAGATGGCCACCAAAATCACTGACAACTTCATAAAATCTGATGTTCAGTCTGTACTGGTTTTGGCTGCCATGGAGTTAATTTTCTTCACAATAGTTTGCATGGTGCTATGTTTTGGATTTGTGATGAACACAGGGTTGATAACAGGGATATTTTAGTTATCACTAAAATGTTCACACAGCACCAAGGCCTTTTTTCTTTCTTAGACTGCACTACCAGCAAGTAAGCTAGGGGTGCTGAGGGAACACAGTGGGACAGCTGATCCCAACTGACCAAAGGGACATCCCACATCATCGAAAGTCATGCTCAGCAATAAAACTGGGGGTGGGGGGTGGAAGTTGGCCAGACCTGCTGTTGCTCAGAGACTGGCTGGGCATCAGTTACTTGGTGGTGAGTAACTGGGGCTTTTTGCATTACTTGTTTTGTTCAGCCTTTTCCTTTGTTGTTTTCTATCTTTTTTAATTATTGAACTGTCTTTATCTCCCCATAAGTTTTCCCACTTTTACCCTTCCAGTTACCCCCCATCTCACTGGATGGTGCAGTGAGCAAGTGGCTGTGTGGGGCTTAGCTGCCTATCCTCTGCTTAGATCACAACAGTCATTCAATAAAGATTATTTCCATGAACAATTAATAGTCATTTCTTATTCCAGAGTGTATGGAGCTGTTCTGAAAAGAAAGGCAAACACTGTGTAAACAAGTTCATTGAGCAAAAATTCCACATAGGCATGCAGTGTATGAGTTCAGGTCACTGGAGAATAAGCTGGGACATAAACTTCAACCTAAGACTGTCAAGTCAGCTATAGATATTTCTACACCAAAACACTGAAAGGCAGTAAACACATCAGGCCTTTTTTTTTTTTTTTTTTTTTTCCTTTTTTCCCCTCATACTTTCTAGGACTTCAAAACAGGATAATTCCTGAAGGAGTAGTTAAATGAATCCAGATACTTTTCAAAAACAGCTCTGGATCACCAAAAATTCTGAGCCCACCCACCAATATAGCTTCAGATGAGCAGGGTTTCAATATCTTGATGTAATTGCACTCACTAGAATTTCTGTCTTAAAGAGCTTTGATTTTAGGAAAGCTAGTACTTATGACTATCTATTAAACATGATTTAGTAATGGAACATCATAAACTGAGGTTTGTATGAACTTCACATAAATTTTGTTTAAGCATATTGAGCTTTTAGAGATATTTAGGGTTTTATGTAGAAAATAATTATAATAAAGGGTAGCACCTATCCAGAGATATATCAAGTTGTCTATGAAAATGGTGTCTGTATATAACAAAAAGTTCCATAAATTAATATTGTAGCGGAGAGAGTTAGTGAAGTTACAGATTTATCCTAGAAGAAAGCTAGTATTATTCTATCAAAATCTGTGTTTCCTTCATTCTCCTTATGTGTTTGTAGAATATCTTTTTCTCAAAGCAAAATAAAAATCCTAGAGGTTTCCAAAACAAATCTTATATACAGGTAGAAGAGCTGTCCTAAATCAAACTAAAATTACACACATTCCAGTACTTTAACAGCAATTATAAGAGGGAATACCAAGAAAATAGGGTAAGAAAAGGGCAAGCATATATACTCCAACCTTCAACTATTTCCATGTCAAAGATTCTCCTAAGATGTCATTTCTAAGGATCAAGTTTCTGTTCTGTATTTAGCAATCTCAAATGGATCTCTCCTCTGATTTTGTTTAGATTCTCTTCTGTTCGTCCTCCTGCACCCATACCATACTTTGACAGAAAAATGCACAAACATTTAGCAACACATAAAGTAGTCAAGACTCAAACATTCCTGTTTCAAGAATATGCTTAAGGAATAATTCTGCCATTGCTGCAGAACAGCAACACTCTCGTTCAGGATTTTCCACCTGATTCAGCCATACTCCTTTTAAAGGCTTCTAATTTACTGACTAAGGACACACTTAAAGCAAACGCTGTCCCCACTGCAAGGAGAATTAGAAGTTTATTGTAGCCTCTAATCACTAGGTCCAAACCCTTGAATCTGAGCACAAAATTGCAGTATAAATAGAAGGTTAGACTGGGATTCACATGCTCAGCATTCTAATTTCTGGCTGCGCACCTGGCAAATCACTTCCCTGTTCTGTGCTTCAGCATCTCAGTCTGTAAAATGTGAAAAATACAGCTGATTCCCTTTGAAAAGAATTTCAGTTCTATTATGAAAAGCTGTATGTAAGAGTATGGTACTGGTATTCTTACGGTTGATTTTGTACACTGAAACTTTTGTTAAATCCATTAATTGACTAGTATTAATGAGATGGTTTCTTTTTCTCTCCATTACTGGCTAATAGATATCTCTTACACATTGTAACACAAAAGATGATTGACTGGGGAAATGCGGATTGTTAGCTGGATCTCTCTTGCAAGGGGAACTGGTTGCCACAAGTAGGAAAAAGAATTATCTTTCAACATATGAGAACAAAGATAAATTTGTATTACAGTAAAGAAAATCAACTGAGAGAAAATATTCTTATCTATGATCTACGGTTTTAGTCCTTAATCTGCATATCAGGAAAAGATTAATTTCTTATATGAAGACCACTCTAAGAAATGAAACTGCGTGCAAAGACCTCTGTATGTTGTGTATTGGTACAGACACTACTGAGACAGTTCATTCCAGCAAGCAGTGCTAAATGTATCCCTGGTATAATACAGAAAACATGTCCAACTGTACGCACACATCGTACATCTCCTAGACAGTTTACTTCTCTCAGATGTTCATTTTTTGAGTTCCCAAAATTTCGCAGAAAAGCTTTCATGGAAACTTCATCCTTGCAAGATAGTGAGAGCTTTCACTTGGAAACAGTCTGACAAAATTTCTCTCTGAGATGAGACAAAAGGGTCTGAAGAACATTAGTTAGCTTCCAGTATCAGTACAGAATAATTTGGAAAACAGACTTGTCTTGGAAGATTTTAAAAAAAACGCAAACAAGGAACAACATAATGTTAGTATTTGTTGTCTTCTGAATCTCAACAAAGATCAGAACAGTATGTTTTTGCAATACAAAACCTACAGCTACTTTATTCTCTTCCTTTTAAGAGAGCAAAACAGGACCAAGTTTTGCAAAGTTCTTAACAGCCATGAGGAAAGGTAGTGTTTTTGTTATTAACACTTTTTACTTCTGAAACCTCCACCAAAGAGGCTTTGGAACACAGACCTTCAGGCAAATCAACTCTCTTCTGTTAATACAGATCAGATACAATGTCTTGAATCAGCAACTGAAATCTCTTTGTTTCAGATAATCATCTCTCTCGCTGTGACTTCCAAAGAACAAGGTAGAAGGTCATTATGCCACATTGGAAAGCTTGTCAAAAATACAAGACCCATCACAATATATTAAAAACATATCAACACAAGCAATTTTATAATAGGGTAGTGTAGTGGTTTGGTCTAAAATACTCATTACTGTTTATCTTCTGTGAGATAAGAATTAGGAGAAATGCAAAGCAGGCACCAACTTGAAAGAATATAAAGAAGTTTATTAACAGACCAAAAAGAAGAAAAGAAAAAAAAAAATTATACCACCTTCAGAACTCTCCTCCTCCCCCCCCCACCTTCCTCCCTTCTCCCACTGACAATGTAAAAAGACAACCCTTAAGATGTTCAGTCTGTTTACCACTTCTATAATAACCTTGTTCAGTCCATTTAGAAAGAGAAGTCTCTTCTTGCTCGTGCTATGGAAACATTATCACAACGAGACAGCCACCCACTTCCAAATATTGTTCAGTCCATTTAGGAAGAGGAGTCTCTCTGCTCGTGATGTGAGTCCCTTCCCCCAACTTGCAGCTTTTCCCGCAACTGCTTTCGAGGGTTCACTCTTGAAGTTTTTTGGGGTACAATTTTAAGGTTGAGCCGTTCAGAAACAAGAACAGAGGCCCTTCTCCTTCCCTGGGAGCAAAGGGTCTTCCTCATCTTCATCTTTAAGACTGTCTCTGGGAGCATCTCTAGGAACTGAGGTTTTCTCCTTTCCCGTTTGGAGCAAAAGTCCTCATCTGGTTCATCTCTCTCTCTGTCCAAACTTCTCATGAAATTACAGCTGCGTCAGCATCTGCTTATTGCTTACGAGTTGAACACTCCACCCCCCATATCTTCATGAAATTACAACAGGATACTCTGATATATCATAGCTTCACAACAGAATTTCAGCTTTAAGCATCTCCTCTCTCTCTTCCCTCATGTTTTCAGCTCTTCACAGCAATAAAAGGGTTAATCTCACCTCGGCCTTGCAGCTGGAATGTGGCTTATCGCTGTTGGTCCCCTGACCCCTGCCGAACAGAGGTGCCGCTTTGCTGAATCTCGGCTGCAGTGGAGGGGGGGGTTCCGAGCCGCTCCGGCTGCCCACGGCAAGGCAGTGGGGGGGCTCCATGGCTGGAACAGGCCCATGGCTCCAGGCTGGCCGTGGCCCGGCCCGGCCTGGCCCAAGCAGGGCCTGGCTGGGCCCACTGGCCCCCGCACGGGGCCTGCAGCCACCTGTGCCAGCGCCGGAAACGAGAGAGAGCTTGGGGGGGGAGTTTGTCTATTCTTAAGTGTGTATCACAGAGGCGGTCACAACTTTAAGTGGCTTAAAGAATTGTCCATATTCAAACTGGCCAGCTGATAGGTTCTATCAGGTCCCAGAGGAAGCTGTAAGCACCCCTTAGCAAGGACATCCCTTCCAGGACTATGCTTGCTAAACTATGACAGGTAGCAGGTCATTTCCATGCTAGTGTTAATCATGCAAACCATGGTGTATTTCTCAGGTAACAGAAGACATGCAGAAGGGTGAATGTCAGCTATTGAAACACCCACTTGTGAATGATCTGTTTGACTGAAATTCTTAGTGAATCTATCTAAAATGCAAAGCAGGCAGAAATGTTCCTTATACAACACCAGACCACAGACTGAGGAAGACATGCCAGGGAAATCTGGTACAGGGAAGAGCATGCCCTTAATCGATCAGGACATATGGACCACCCACGCAGAGATAAGACTTCATTTAAACTAAGTAATAAGAGCAGATCATTGTTTCTTTCTGCTTCAGCGCTCTCTCCAAACTCCATCCTTGGTGCCTGACATATGTTCTACTGTAAAATAATAGATATGGGAGATGGATTCCAGGAAATAAAGCTTTGTGCTCCAGACGTGGTCTACCAGCACTCCCACTGAAATGGAATACAGGCCTATAAATACTTATACCTCAATAAAATAACACACCAAACATATATTCTACATAGGCTGAGTCTACTTTCAGAAAATTGATTTAAATAAATTTTACAGTAAAAACATCAACAAAATTTGTTTGGGCTAGAAAAGAGTGATGAAAAATACACTTTTTCCAGGAATAAACTTCTGCCTGTTCACTTTCTCATTATGTATGTCAAAACACCTCAGGAGAATCAAACTCATTGAAACATTTCAAAAAAAGATACAACTGACATTTTGCCTATTTATTCCTGAATAAACTGAAATAAAATTACATTACAAGGCCTTTCTCAATAAGAAAAAGATGTCACAAAAATTCTAATTCTTTGCCTACAGAAATTAAAATATTTTTTAGCAACAAGTTTCATTACTTCTAGCACTTGGTACTAAGCTGATCATTACTTTAACAGCAACTTGGTTAAGTTTAACCGTTTTTTAAAATTTTTGCAGATACTTGAGTCCATGCAAAACATTTAAGCATTACAAATAGGGCAGTGTACAACACAGTAGAAAGCAAAGATCACATTTCTCAAGGATCATAGGCTGTGTGCTTTCCAGCTGTGGTTTTACCAGATACTGTTACGTTTTGACAGAGATTTGTTTGTAACAGTTACAACAAATGTCTAAAATTTAATCATTTAAAAGTTTCCACCACTGTAATTGCACCCCTAGAGTTGTGCCCTGTGTAATACATTAACTACCCCTTTTAATCCTCAAGTAAGTATGCTTTCTTAATACTGCAGGAACATGTATTTTTCAAAGCAAAATGTGATTATAACTGCAAATATCAAAAAATACATTAAAAGTATTGCTTTAACCTTTAGATTTTCCTAAATTTATTTGATGTTTGGAGATATGGTGTCATACAACTGACTGGACGAAACAGTATTATCCCATTTCAAAGTATCTAATACAACACACTAGCCAACTTAAGTCCATTACTCATAACATGGATCAAATGGGTTTTTTTGTTTTAATTTTACCAACATATTAACTCAGGGCAGAGATCATATCTTCAGTCTTCTCATGAGGACATCATGAAACCACGCACAAATGACAACTTGAAAATAACACTTTCAAGTTTTTTTTGTCTGTGAATTTTCACTTAGAATACTCTCACCTCTATTTCATCCCATTTGAGATCCACAACTCTCTGTCCTGCCTTTGGCTGCCATGTAGGTAACGTCACAGTGGCTCTCGAACGGGGCAGAGCAATGTCAGGCTCCAAGGTGGACGAGGCTGGGCTGCTGTGTCGGGGTGAGGGGGCCTCTGTCCGTTCAGAGGCTGGAGGGCTGTGGAGTGAATGTTCACAGTTTGTTCCCTCAAAGCCTTCACTGCAGAGACAGAGGTAGCCATCCTCACTGGTGCTACAGTTACCATGGTGACAGGGGTTGCTGGCACAAGGATCTGAAACAAACTGGAAAAAACATCATATAGGTCAATTACTGACTATAAAGGATTTATTTCTGAGTTTTAAAAATACCATAAAACAGGATTCTTTCCCCCTACTTTATTTATCTTCTAAACATATTTATGAAACAAACTCATCTTTGATGTATCTTCAAGGAGGTAAATTCAAAGGATTAAAGAAGAATACAAATTAATCTATATTAACTACGTTTCTCAGACCATTTATGCTAATTCACTGTTGCCACACTCAAGAGAAGAGATAAACACAAAAAAGGAACGTGGACACCATTCATTATCAGGAATTATCAAAAACAGACTTAAAAGAGTAACCTATTGAGGGAAAACATCAGGTATGTTGGAATTCAAGGGAGTAACAAATAGGAAAGGGCACAGAACCTGTACAGATCAGCAGGTCACAAAGCAGCTCAGTGTGGTCAGAGCTAACCACATTACACAATCCTATTTGTGGACACAATTTCCATCATAAAAAAGCTGGGCCTTTTACCTACACTTCATTTTGTGGACAGCAGTTTCAGAATCCAATTCATTCGGGCGCTGAGAGCTTTCTAACAGGAGTCAGAAAGCAGGGGCAAAACTTTGCTTGCTTTTAAAACAGCATTTGTAATAGCATAGGACAAGACTAAGCTCAGTGATGTAGGGAAAATGCTGTCCGTGGCTTGCATGCCTTTAATTTCTAGCTTGAATTTACCTACAGCTATTTTTTAGTTTCTTATGTCATCATTGACTTTCAGGTTAAATGTCTTCCATTTTCTATGTTGAATTTTACATCCATAATACATTTATAGAATACATCTACAAATTCTTCAAGTTTCATCTCCTGGAAAAATTAGCCATACTTGCCCAGTTTCCTTGAGGACAACAAGCCCTTCCCTCCAGACATGTGCTTGTTTTTGCACCTGGGACTCCAAAGTTTAGCACTGCCTTTTGCAAAAGCATCAATACTTTTGCTTGTCCTGGAAATAACTTCCTAGATAATACTTAAGAAATGCTTGCCCTAATGAGAGTTAAATCAAGCTGCTGGCTCACTGTCATCGACTAAGACCGTCAGTTCCCTTCACTTGTCTTCACATCAAAGGGAAAACACATCACTGGAACCAGACATTTCCTCATCTTTAAATGCAAATTTCACCCAAGTGCTCCAGTCCTAAATATTACCCAGTTCTTCCCTGTACAATATTCCTGCCCTTCTCTGCATCAGTAATGCTTCTTGTAATATTTCTCAGTAAAGCACCATAGTTATTTATTATTAAACATTTGTTATAATTATCTCAAGAATTACATATATCATTAATGTCAAAAACAAGTATTGGGTCTACACCAGGAATTTTACCTTCCCATTAGTCTAAAGGTCTGGTGTCAGGGACACCAAATCCTTATCTAAAACTTCCTTATATAAAACAGCACTATTATTGACCTCAGCTGGAATGCCTTCTTTGGCTCAAATTTTTGTATACCCCAGACTCCATGTAACATTTTTGGACAGAAAACAGAGGAAACATTATTATGAAAGTTAATTTTGAAGACAGTCAATGATGAATGTCAGATTTTGCCCTGACTGATGTAGAAGGCTTAGAGGCCATAGAGGACAGTCCAAAATATATGGTCTATTAATTAATCTCGTGGTTTGGTTACAGTTCAGAATGTTATTTACTTTGCACAGGGGCACATCTAATACATACAGGGTGACACATTAGACATCAGGGTCAAGCTCTGACTCTTCTTCATTTTTAATACTCAACTATATGACAAGTTTATATATATACTTGATATATCAAGGAAGTATAGATTTTTATGATCAGAAGAACTTATCTCCTTAAGGTCTCTTTCCCCTGCAAATCAAGAGAATGCATAATTTCTCAAAGAACAATTTCAGAATCTTTTCTCCATAAAATAGTATTTAAGTGACAGAAAAGAACAACTTTCAGGAAGGAACTAGTTCTGTTCTACAGTTTGTCACTTACATTTTAAGCTCCACTGCCAAGTGCCAGATATATTCATAGAAATTCCCTTTTCCTTTAAGAGTATTGAAGATAAAATGTGTTGACATGTGAACAAAGCCCAGTTCAAAAATTGTTTGCAGCAGTTTTTTCATATTCCAGTTTCTTGGACTAGATCTGAGTTTCAAAGAACTGCAAATATCCTATTGCTGGACAAGCTCTTTACTTATGCTTTCACAATAAATCCAAATTCACACTAAGCCTATTTTGTGTTAGTAATTCAATTGTTCTTGTCACACCTAAAACATGAGGTTATTATTTGCAAACCTAGTAACAAGAAATAAAAAATGTTTTCAATGACAAAGGGCACTTTTCCCCATTACTGAATACACCCATTCACTTTACAAGCACAATAATAAAAAATGCCGTGTAATCCATGCTATTTGATGCAAACTGATTTCAGCTTCTTTGACCGGAAACAGTGGTGCTTAATGAGAAGCCTTGTTTAGAGCTGCCCATGCCATGCACTGAAGAACACCTTGTGCCTTAGGAACCACCTCTACCCCTTCACACATGAAGTGAAAATAATTAAAACTGTTTAGTTTCGATAAAAAAATGAGTAGATGTGGAACTTCAGCCACAGATTTCCTCAGAAGTTAGTTTTATGAAGCACTTCACAAGATTTCATCAGAATTCTCATTCCTTAGTTACTTGTAATTCAAAAGCCCATTTGTCTTTCAATAAGCGTATCAAAACAACTCAATGTCCTTTGTGCATAGGCTTGCTGTTGAACTAAAGAAAGTCCATTTTAATTATCAGATAAAAAGAGATAAGCAAATAAAATTGATTAATTTGTGTTGGTTGTGATGTTTTTGTGGTTTCTCTGGTCCTCACCAAGGTGGCAGCAACGGTTAGCCAAGGGATCTGAGAAACATTCTGACACAGTGAACAGCATGACTACATCAGAATTAAAAGCTAATAAAATTTCAAGGCTTAACCTTCAGTAAACTATTAAAGCTCAGAAAACAAAACAATAACCCCACCATGGTCTCATAACGAAGAGCTGAACATAAGTATACTGCGAGTACACAATTGAGAGCCCCTTTTTCAGCCGCTCCTTGTAAAGTTCACAGTATATTCAGAGACTGTTGTGCAGAGGAAAGAAGGAACCAAGTAACATGTATCCATACAGTCCATGAATAAATACTAAACCAGTATGATCACTACTAAAAATTCCAGGGCTGTTTTAGGTACAGAATTTCAATAGTCACTATTACAATGAAAGTGTATTTTGTATTTAGGTCTTTTGTTTTCATACTCATTTTTTCATTTAATAGTCTGTCTGTTTTTATAATACATTCCTTGACTAAATAGGCACAGCCAGCCATTGCAGCTGACAGAGCCAAGCTAAAAAGCATAAAATGTATTTGCATGCAATTACTATTCCATATGCCTGGACAGTTGTAATCCTTGAAATATTCTTCCAATAGAATCCTAAGATAGATGCATACCAAGGTGCCCTTCATATCACAGTTAATTTTTCAAAGGCAGACTGAGTATGGTATAAACACTGAGCTTGTTTGAGAATCACACTCACAAACACAGATCGTTTGCCACCCAGTCCAATTGTTTTCTGAGGTTTCAGTTCAAGATAAAACACTGTAGGATGTAAATCTTCAAGATCTTTCTGCCAGTCAAAGACCACTACTTGTGGTGACACCAATTTGTCATTTGATGCTCATTCACCTTCTCTTCAAAGTGGTTCTGCTTGTTCTACCTGGAGACAGTCCAGACAGATCCTTCAGACAGCTTCAAAAACTAGAATGGTAAGTCTAAAGCCAAAGCTACAAATGAGCTCCTAAACAACTGTGCCAAACCTGCCTTCCACCTGCAACTGCCCTCTTAGATGTCTTAATACAAAACCAACTTTTGGGTCAGTTTTTATTGCTGTTGCCTACAGCCACAGACAATATTATACCAGCTTGCAACTTCAGTAAAATACAGAAAAAAATCTCCCAGTAAATCCAGTCCTCATAGTAAGAATTCAGCAGATTGTTTAAATTCATTCCACATAATGAAAAAAGACAAGCTGCCACAATGATGTCAAAGGCTGCTGTTTTGCATATGTGTCCAGGAGCACTCACTACTCTGAAACAGCCTGCAGATATTAAAAACTGACATAGTCCAATGTTTTCAACTCTTCCATGGCTCCCTGAGATAATTTTTCCAATTACAGGGTAAATTGTTGCTGTTCTTAAATATGTAGAGTGACTTTAAGTGGCTGGGACTTCGACAGGTAGTTTCTTCATGTGTTCTGGTAAAAAGAGATCTTAGGAGAAATTTAAATCAGTAAAACTGGTTTTGCACCTACATTGCTGAAGAAATTCTCCAATACAAAAGCAAACAACTTCTCTCCCAGAAGAGATCATGGGAAGATCCACCACATATCACCAGGATCAGAAACACTAGTTTCAAGATATGCATGGTACATTAAAAATTATCAACTTCTGAATACTTTAGAAAGAAAATAATTAAAACCTACATTCTAAGCCATTATCTGCTTTTAATAAAGTAGGGGGAAAAAAAGATTTTTCCTTTTAAGCACATCTGAAATACCATCTATTTTTGCAAATGCATGAGTTTATGAAAAAGATATAGAAACAGATTTAAATCTTTTACATAAAAATGACAATACAGATTATCTAGAAATGTAATCTCTTTGAAAAAATTGGTTAATTATGTTTAAACTATTATTAAAATTTCTTCTAATTCAATCCTTCACACAGTGAAGCTGTAAATTCCATTCCATCTCACATTAGACATTAGTGCTAACTATGAAATGAAAAGGAAGAAAAAAAGATTAATTTATATTTTAAAAAAAACACAGATGTTCCAAATAGTATCCACAGGAAAATTATTGACATGAGTACATCAAATAAATGCATTTTCTTCTGCTTTGAGAAAAGACGTCATGAGACTCAGTAGGACTAAAGCAACATATCTGGGTTCAATTTCTGGCTCTCCCAGAGACATCCTGTGTGAGCTGAGAACAGTCAGACTCCGTCTCTGTCTCTTTCCCAACTCTAAAATGGAGATTACACTTCCTTTCTCACACTGCCTGTGTTGTCTGGTTAGAAAGCAATTTTTTTTCAGGACGGGAACCACAGAGACAGAGGTAATAGGAACTCTCAATCAGCACTGAAATACAAATAAAAACAATCCAGAAATACATCCCTGTAGAGCAAGGCTAAATCTGTAACCTGTGGCTATTGATATCAGGTTTGTTTCTTAGTCTTTCTTTGTCTATTTCTTTTTTGCTTCTTTCTGTGGCTATTCTGGTTTCTTCTGAACACTTCTTTGCTTCAATGAACAGAAGTTTTTACAGAATCATACAGCAAATTTTAAAGTTAAGAAAAAATCCTAAATTATATTAGCTCTACTAATTAACCCCTAATAGACAGGAAAACCATCTTAATATTGCATCTTTAGACACTATTCTTCTTTAAAACAAGATTTGCTTCAAAACAGATGCACCAAAGAATACATTACTTTTCCAACTGTGACCAAACGTAACAGAAATAAAAGAAGTGGCTAAAATACTCTGATTATGAGAGTCCGGATGAATGAGAACATTTTGTCACATGAGGATGTAAAAATAAACCACGATCAGCACCATGATCACACAGGTATCACCACCTTAAATGGCTGCTCCCTAAAAGCTGCCTGCAATGTCCTTTGTGTATGAATTTAAGGATGCTCTCCATAAGCAATTCTTCTACCACGTGCAACCAGGACACAGTGAAGCACTGCCTAACAGGGTGCGGTGATCACAGTGAGCAGAGCCAGTCCATAGAGGAACTGGAATGTCACAATTTGTCCAAAGGAAAGAAGTGCCATCACGGTGCTGTTTCGAACTGCCCATGTGCAATGAACTACACCAATCTGAGCCCTGAGTGTCAGGGATTTAATAGAATGGGCAACCACAAAGAAGTGCTTTATACAGAGGTCCTGGAAGCCAGGGCAATCAGGGCTTTCTTTCCCATCCCTCAAAAAAGTGTAAGCAGGTCAGAACATTTCTCTGTTACATAAAACATGAATATGGCAGCTAGGTCAGCTTCAGTCATTAGAAACTAACTACAAGCTATGAGAGAGAATTGTGCTTAATCAAGATTTAGAAGGCCAAGGCCAAGAACTGTATCATTCTGAAAATACAATGTAAGCAACTTCTTTCTAGAAGTAAACATTTACTCTTCTCATTTAGCAATTCAAATCAATGCCCAATCCGTGAGGAAAGCCATCAATAAATCTAAGAAAGTGTAACCTTTATCAGGTAATTCAGAATATGATTCTCTGAAACACCATTAACAATGAGAACTCTGGATTTCTTCCAAGCTGTGTCGGGAAAGGCGCGGGAGACGAGCTCATGATTTCATGATCGGCAAGCCTCGATTTTATTGTCTTTTCATCTCTTATTTATACAACACTTAAACAGCTCATACATATTGCAAAACCTGAGCTCACGATTGGTCATCTTCTCTCGTGGGAACAACACACCCTGCGGCGATGGTTTCTTCATTCCAGTCTGCTCTGGCTTGTGTCCTGTTGGACACCTTGTTGATAAGAAACCCCTTTTCCCACGACAGGCTAACTCCTACATCCTGCAAGGCTCTATCTTATCATGTCCTCTGCTGCGCAGCCATTCCTCAGATAAGCTCTCTACAAAGCTGCAATTCTCATTCCATGAGTTTTGAATATTCAGAGTAATGAAACTGACAGTGAATGTAATAAATGGATATAAAACACTTTTTTTTACTTCAGTGAAGCAGAAAAAAAATGCCTAAAGAAATTGTCTGTTTAATTGCAAACCAAAGCATGGCTGCCCAAATCCATTTGAAAAACCAGCAAACTTAAAAAGGCAGAATTTGAACAGCATGATAGATTTTAAAAACAGAGCTCCAGCAAATGGCTGATTTACTCTTGTGTAGTAAGTTACCACACACCAACTGCCTTGCTCTACCTATCCTCAGGCACATTCTTACTTCAAGGTATTCTGAAATAACTGCAAAGCAAATTGAGATCACTTTCCCTCTCCTTCAGTGAAAGGAAAATACCTGCTTCACACTAACCACTGAGAACTGTCAGATGTCAGTGTGTACATAAACAATTATTGAGAAGTACCTTACTTTTTTTCTTAGCTTTTCTCATCAGATTATTTTTAATCCTTTTTTAAAATATATATCTGCCTTTCTTCTGTTGTGAAAGGACATTCAAATCATTTGATATTTGTCTAAGGACAGGAGATTTAACATTACATTCCAAGTAGACAAGCTAAGCCAGTTTACTGTGTTTTTCAGTAACACCCATACTCAGCAAAGATACTTTTTAAAAAAACCGAAATGAAGTCAGGATATCTATTCCAAAGATGGGTCGACTACTTAAGATAAAGGATCTAAGAAGTACTAATGGATCTGTGAAGATCAGCATTGGTGTTTTTTACCACAGAATCATCTCATTTTACTCTCAGTAGGGCCTGGCATCCTGTAGCTGTTAGATGGGACTCCAATGGTTCTCCCATTACTGGTAGTAAAACTAAGGGGTAAGTGTGAAGGCAAAGCATTACATTTGTTACAGTGGCACAATACTTGTTTGTTTAGATCTTAATGTTATTATTTCATCATTAAAACATCACATAGTGAAAGAATTATCAATAACATCTTTATTCTTAATATTTTTTCCCGTTTTAGAAATATTTTTTCTTGAGCAACAGTAGGGTGCATAAAGTATTTTTATGATAGGACATTAAGATATGTAATGATATGAGAATTCATAACATTTTTTATTTCTACACTGAGCTAGTGCAAAGCTGAAATTAAGTAAATGTGCTCCCATATAACATTATTCTAGAATTCATTACCTGACCTAAAAAATGACAAGTAGAATTCTATAAAAAACCACACAAGCAAGTGTTCCAACTTACATATAAAAGATTCTTTAAAATTTTTTGAACAAAAGATTTATTAATTCCAATAAATAAAAGTTTGAGATTAACCATATGGGTCACAGGCTAATCCAAGGTTAATAACATAATTTCAAAATCTTAAAAGTTCTGCCATGAATATTCTGAGTTATGACGAGATCAGGACTAGCACAGACAGAAATACAGTCCACCTATCTTAATGGAAAAAACAAATCCCAAATGATCTGCTACTGGAATTTTCAAAATTAACTGAGGAAATTACTTATCCTACTCAAAGTAAGATGATCTTGAATTCCTAAAATTTTAGCTGTTTTAAAAACAGTAGTGTGCTATAATCTCTCTACAGGAATGCCAAGTTTTACGTATCTGTCTACACTTACAAATATTGAACAAAACGGATTTGAGAGTTTTCTAGAAATCTAAAATATAATTTAAAATTTTACCTTCATTGCATGAACAAGCAACCAGGCAGAGGATCAAGCCTATTTAAGTGCTCGAAGTGACAAAAAGTGCACAATGTAAGCTCACACTTGATTATCTACAAGATACAGCACCCTTCCAAAGTTCAGCAACAGAACAGCAACAGCATTCTCATTTTCTTTAGCATCAACATCAGTCAATCTCAAGACATAAATTCACATAAAACAAGACTTCACTAGTTCGAGTACTCATGGCATTTCTTGATTTCCAAGTCTGAGGCTTCAGACATTTGCTAGGTGAGATAAAGGAAAATAGACACACGGTTCTTGTAAGAACAAGAGAAGGACTGAACAACACAATGAGTTGTGCATAAACTATGTAGTTGAACCATCAATAGCGCATGAAATCCTGAAAAACTCAGCAGATGTGATAATTGGCTACTCTCACAGCTTTTTGCCCACAGGAGGATGTGAAAACAGAAGATAATAAACACATCTACAAGGTACCTAGGAGATGTGACATAACCAGCAGTTCACTGATGTCACATTTTCCAAATCAAGTATGAAAAAGATAATTAAAATTATTTACCAAAATATGAATATCGATCTAGTATCGATATCCAACTGAGATGGACAAAAACTCTCTAAAAGTTTAAAGTTAGAAAATGTATGTTTTATTGGCACTGGACAGCTGTGTGGAATAGCTTCTTAATATGCAGTGTCGAGGTATGAACGGTTACAGAGTCTGTTTATCCACAAAAGTTATGAATATCCAAAATACAAATACATATTTATAACAATGACCCCTCCTATTCTCCACTTTGTATGGAAATTAGCTTTAATGTCATTAAGCATGTGTAGTATAGTTTTTAAATTGGGTCGGTGGTCATTATTAACTGAGGAATGGTCTTGAAGATGAAGGAATAATAGTCTTCCTCACTTGAACTTTCCACCCCTCTGGGTTTTGACAATACAAATAGCCTCTTGGGGAACATCCAGTTTCTTCCTTATGACTTCTGAATAGTATCCAGATGGGAAAAATTAGCAACTGTTTTAGATTTCTTTAAATCTATCTATCAATGCCTTCTGATTCTTATTATAAACACAGCTAAGCAAATATAGAGAGACAATTAATTTTCTGCAACTTAAAAGCTTGTTTCTAACTTAACTCCTATTAACTCTTAATCAGTCTCAGGTGGACCTACTTCCTCTAACTAATTCTAGCAAAACTTATCTTTAACTAAAATCTTGGAGTCTTAATGTTTCCTTCAATATCTGTGTTTCAAAAATTTGGAGAGTTTGAAAAGAAGCAGTTGTTCTCATTTCAAGACACAACACATCAGAAAGGAGACATTTTGGCAGCTGAGGCATTTGGCAATCAATAAAACAGCAAATGCTTATGCACTGAGTCAATTAGATAGGTCTTCCAGCACTTTCAAATCACCAGCATTCCTGCACTGCATCCCATACTACTGACAGCACAGTAAATCGCAGCTATGTGGTCTGCTGATTTACTGCTTATTTCTCATACTTAAACATCCTGTCAGATCCAAAGCTAAAATATTGTCTAGTTGGAGAAATACTGAAAGAAAGATGAAAAAAATTGCAAACCCATGAATGCATTCTCTCAGTACACACTCTCTGGTTTTCTGTGTTGGATTATGTTACTCCCCATGATTGCTATTTTAAAAACTCTTTCCTTTATATATTAATATATACTTGATTTTAATCCTCTGGACTTGTAATTAGAATTCCAAGACCTAGCTACATTTTTACATGGTTATTGGGGGTTAAATTGACTACTAAATACACTTAATTAATATACATAATACACTTGAACAACACTGTGCATCTGACATTCCCAGGAATGCCAGATCTGGCACCTACAGAGAGCAGGTGAAAAGAGATGCCAGCGTGAAGTCACTGACTTCAGATCTCTCATTGTTACAGCAGACAAAGGTTCAAAGCCCTCCTTTCTGGATTAGGAACCTAACAGTTTTCTCATCAAAAGTGATTTTTAATTTTAAGACAGGGCTGGAGGCCCTGTCTCATAACAAAGCACCTGCCCACACATAAAGAGCAATGTCCAAAGAGCTTCCAATGAAATCCACTTCTTCGTCCCTGAAGAACTCACCATTTTACTGCAAAAAGTAATTGGATTAAATATTTGAACAATGTTGGGATGGAGATAGAAGCCCAAAATTTCTCTGCTACTCCTTGCCTAAACACCATCACTCAATCATATTGGCACTCATTGCCATTGTCACTGTCTGTCTAAGTGAAAGCACTTTAAACTACAACGTTTTATCTCACATTTTATGACAACCTGGGTGAACTCAGTTACTTCACAGCACCTAACACTCAGTAACCTGTTAAGGTATGGAAACAGCAGAATATAACCGAACCTTGAGAATAAGCCAGTCTTCAGATGCATAAAATAGGTCTTTATATTCAGTGGTGAGACACAATGCTTCTTTTAGCCTCATCAGAAATAGCAGTTTTGCCCAGTCAGTAGAACATCCTTTCTGGGGTTATTTTTTCAAAACCAAATCTTGAGGTCCAAAAGACCTTCTAAGACTGTATTAAAATAAACTGGATTATCATAGCATCTAAGAAATCTTTAAGGCAATAATTAACTGTAGATTTTTCTGTCTGATTAAAATTTGGTAATTTTATTCTATGTCCTTACGCCTTATCTTGTCATATTTAGCAAATGTGTTGCTCTTCTTCAAATCACTTATCATTAGAGAGACTTCTATCACAACTGTTTTTGAAAAAGAGCTGAACAAGCAAAGTCTGAGATATTTAGAAGCTGTTTCATACACCTTCTTTTCATTCACTGTCCCTTTTGGATGTGGTGAGACAGTACCAGACATGTGGGTATATCTTGGCTTTGTCTACTGGTATTGTGATTTTTTTTTTCTCTTTTCTCTGGTCCTTTCATCACAGTAATCAAAATATTAAAAGCAACTTTAGACCAATTCTCATTTGCTTTGTCACTAAACATCATTTCCTATCTGTATGACCCATGACTCTCAACTCACTCTATTCAAGGCCCGAATTGTCCTGACTGGTTTGGACACAGACCCTCTGATGTTCTGCATGTTCCCATGCCCCTGCACACCTGTACGATACACGACAGCGATGACCCATGGGACCTGTGAGGGCAAGGACTTCCAGATCTGATCACAACCATGCTGGGAAGCTTTGAATGGAACACAGAGGCAATAGCAGCAGAATTGTGTTTCCTGCAGATCACTCCAGCAGCTTTTCATCAGTTAGAGTCTTATATACATGCTTACATTATTAATAGTTTTCTGTGTATTTTTTTTCACGTTTCCATTAATTCTTATAACAAAACATTCATTTTTGGAGGCAAATGCCAGGGCTTTTGAAAGGCACTCTACTATATCAATTCATGATATAATAGATAGCAAGACACACAAGAGTGTCTGAGAGCACTCCAGAGGCAAGGAGAAGTGTTAATTGATATTATTTTCCTCCAGATCATCAGGTTTTTAGGGGTCAAAGCACTTATCTCCTTTTGAAACAGCTGCAAGAATTCAAGTGAGTATTTCCTGGAACTATAAAAGAATTCTAGGTTATTTCTAGGGTTATCACCCAGCATATTGCCTGCACGTCATACATTAGTGAGGCACTTGGACACCGGCACTCACAATGCTTAGCCCTGATACAAGTGTTAGTCACAATATTAAAAAGGCTACTTCTCCTACTGTAGCTGTACTGAAAGATGGTGATTCAGGAAACATTTGAAAAGGCAGCCAAACACCAAGTCTACAAATAGCAAAACAGTAAAGAACATTTTGCACAATATCACTGGGGGCCCACCCAACTCAACACAGAATTCAATTTGTACATTCCATGTATTTACATCACAGGATCAGATGGCATCTTTTGACAAATTCCAGGCTTTTTATTAGTTATTGAAAATTACACACACATCTTGCATCAGAATTTTGTCCTTGACCTTCAGCAAACACATTTATACTAAAACAAACTTCCTTTAAAAGATGGGAAAAATAGAAAAAAAAAAAAAAAAAAGTAACAATTTTAAACCACTCTTATGGGCATGCCTGCAGGAAGCTTCTAGTGATTGATAAAAAAATGGCTCATTAAATCCCTGCTGTACCATATCCTACCCATCCTATTCTGTCAGGTTACATGATATTTTAAGGCACTACACCACTGCCTTTCCCTCTGAGGATAGAAAGTGCAATGGAGTAGATTCTTGATGCTGTATTTGCAAAATGGAAGAACACAACATAACCTCACTGTGGTATAAATTTTGCCATTAGTCCTTGTTCTTTCACTGTAAGTTGATTCAAAACTTGTTTTACTAAAGTAGATAAAAGGATAACAAAAATGTGGAGAACAAAAAGAAAAATCAAAAAAATTATTTTCTCTTTATTTGTCTTGCTTCTAGCTTCTTTATAGACAGGAGACAAACCATGATGTGATTAGGTGTTAATCCTGGCCATCCTTTTCCCATTCATTTACTTACCTTTTGCATTACGAAAATTATTTTTTAATTAAAGACCCAATTAATATATTTTTCTGGGAAACAAGAGTAGGTTTTCTAGACCAAAATAAAAAGTTCTTTTATTGAGTAGTTTTGTATATCATATAAGCTTTCCCTTATTACTTTTACTTACTAAGTAAATATGTAGGAGGAATACAACAATCCATCTATTGCAGGGCACAGCAGAAACCATTTTTAGAACTACTGAGACCTACATTTTGGAACAGAAACACTCTGATAGTAATATAGTCCTCTTTCTCTCTTGTTCTGAAAAATCAGGCTGCTGCTCACCTTTGACAAAACGTTCTTGTAAAATTCTCCATCACGACACTACTGTTTCTTGATCAAATTTTCTGCAAGTTCTCTGTAAATTTTAAAATATAACATAATTGAAGTACCATCGTGGGAAATCTACTGCAATTACACCCTTAGAGACTGCTCTTGATGATCAAACATACTTTGGAACTGAGCTTCTCAGCAGCAATGGACATTTATGCATAGCTGCATCCTTAAGAAAAGGGTATCGGTTGCAAATTCAAAATAAGATTCAGAAGTAGAGAAACAATAAATACTCTAGAAAATGCCATTACCCCTACCTAAAAGGTCTTAGGAATTAAGATGTCAACAACTCTTGATACCTTCCATGAGTTCTGATGGATATTCACAAACAGACTGAACAAACTCTGGGTTTCTGTAGCATTTCATTTGCTCACTCCACTTTTGTCTCTCTGGGTTCAAATCCTGGAGCACCCTTTCACAGGCACTCCCAACATCTCTTTAATCTCCTGTTGGGAGGACACCATCATCCTAATATCTGTGCACTTGTTTCAGAGAAACCCTCTCAGAGTGGGTTGCTTCCAACTCAGAATAGTCCGTGATGTATCCTCAAAGGTGATTTCATTGAGGACTTATCTCTGACAATGAAGTAAAATAACACTCAGACACCGAGATTTCAGACACACACCCACTTTCCTGGATGAAAAGGAGTACAGTGGGCGGAAAATCAACAATATATGAACGAAATGCCTTTTCCATTGTGCTACACTAGGCTACTTGGGCTACAAGTCAGTCCAAAAGCTTTCTTACATTTAGATTTGCAAAATCCACTTTCCTCTCCAAAAATCACAAAAAAAAAGCATCCCTCTTTACAGCCTTGGAGTCTGCTCTGCTAGTTTACCAAATCCATATCATTTTCCCTCCCTACTCAAATGATCTGTTGCTTAATTACAAGCTCATGTGGAAGGATCAATATCACTTGGCAGTAAACAATTCATTATCCTGATGTTCCTGCATTTGATTCAGAGAAACTCCAGTCAATTTTTGATAATCAGTCTTCATATGCACCCTTTATCAATACCTCCTTGAATTCCAGGGCCAAATACACATTGGAAAAAAAATACAGAGACAGAAGCACAATACATTTGTGGTCTCAAAAGAAAAATCTTCTACAATCAGATACACATTAAATCCTCACGGTCTTAACCCTGAGAGAAATAAGACCAGATTGGTGAAACACTACTGAAATTACATTTGAAGCCTAAAGGATGAAGAGATACAGTACACTGAAAGTGACTTTTATTCTTGTGGTCTCCTCTGCCAAATCACTGACTTCTGTGACAGCAAAAAGAAAGAATAGTAAATGAAACATTAAATGCCCATTTAAATCAGATAATCAGAAAAAACTTTTGCTCATTAGTGCTTTCAGCAAGACTGAATTTTATTTCACTATCTGTTTTTGCCATATCAAGTGGAACAAAGGGACAGACCTCTAGAAAGCCTAACACAACACAGGCAGTAAAATGGACTGTTTCAGTCCCAGTGTCAAGTTCTACACGAATAATTAGCCAGAAGAATTGCACTTAAAACACAGGTATAGACAAAATAGAAACAAATTATAAACATAATTATATCCAAAGCTGTCCTTTCGTCAATGGCTTCACTTCGATTTAGTTTAAGTTCAAAAAACAGCTTACCAGGAAGGAATTATTGCCATGACAATTTTACTGGAATTTAGTGACATAGGTACATTCAGGTTAAATGTCCGTCCAGTTCTGGCAGTCACAGTGGCCCACAACAGATTCAGAGAGTAAAGTGAAGTCTCAGGAAAGTTTTAAGGGGTCTTCTTGGTCTTGTAAATTAGTATTGAATTTGGAAACAGATTGAAAGGTAAGATAAAAGCAGGTGTCTTGGGCACAAGCTTTTTTAACATTGCTTTGCCAATATATTTCCAGCTTGGTTTGTCACACTTCTGTTACTTTTCTATTATTCATTACTCAAACAGACTGCATATTTTATGAAGACATTGAGGAATAATTTCTTGCACACAAAAATGTCAAGTAAGAACAAAATAATGAGCAATTTCATTTTAATTTATGACCTCAAATAGAACTTGAATCTTGATAAAAAGCAAAGGAACTTTGCTGCTGAATTATGACTTCCTTGCATTGTGATTTTAGTCTTGTATGGAACACAGTCAGTGTTATTTATGTCTGAAATGCAACTAAAAGAATTGGCTATATCAGCTGAACAACTAACCACAGCAACCCTCTCCCTCATAAGCCAGTGGTTTGGCAGGAAGTTGTGCTGTAGGTGGGCCTGTAATCCCCTTCGTGTGGTACCTAGCACATTAAAAAACCCAACTATTTTCCACCACAAAAATGTAGAGATCTGCCAGATAAATATTTGGAAACTGAAAGACTGGTATTACAAGCAGATTGACTCATGGCATCATCCCATCCTAAATTTCTTTAGGGTACGTTCCTTCTGCTCACACTTTGATTGCAAAGACAGAAAAATAAAAGCAAAGCAAAGCAATGCTGTTTTTAGATGACAAACCATCTGGTAAAATGCCTACAATAATTACTCTGTTTCCTTTACAATAACTTTCCATATGTTGGTAACTAGCCATATTTTCTTGTCCCACAATATAACCAGCTTGGAACTAAAAATGCACTCTAGAGTGCTGAAATTGGACTTACATTCACAATTTAGGATATATCCTACTGCAACTACACTTATTCCTTTAAGTAGAAAATTCTGCCTGCTGCTTTATTATGGCTCTTCATCACCAATCCTTATTAGATTTTAAATTGAAATGATCTTGCAAAACAAAGCACTATCATACACTCTTTTCCTCTCTCTTTTTTTTTAGATAAAAGCCACCACATCTATTGCACCTATTTACCTCCTCTGCTTATTATAAGCATATTTCCAAAAGTAAAACTATCTTTTTATCTCCATCCCAACAGACACATTCTGTATATTCATCAGCCTTTCTGTGGCCAAGATTTACTATCCATGACAAGCAAATGCACTGAACATTTTTTACACTAATCTTATAAATTCCTTTTCTGGTCCCAGAGAATACTCCAACCTTTTCTTCTTGTAATTTTTATTTCCCATAAAGAACTCTTGCCAAAAAATGCATATGACATAAAATATTCATATTACATATGACTATACCCCACAAACTACACAATTTTTCCTTTGAATTCCTAATACACACAATTACTAGCTTGTCAGCATTTTCTGTATCAAACTCACCTAGCAAAATGTGTCAGTTCTATTTACAAACCCCACCCAACTAGTACAAAATATTTTTATACTGAAGGAAAACTGAGATTAAGTTGCTAGTTAAGAACTAGCTCTGAGACAATAAGCTATTTATTGACAAAGCAAGTAGTAAGATACTTAGTGATGTGACAAGACAAAAGAGCTTATATTCTGTAAGAAATACTGATACCCTACAACTGAAGCAATGCATGACACCCACACTGTTAATATTCAAGCACTTGCGTAACTAGATGACGGAAATTCTCTTGATTTAGCATCAAGACTTTTCTCCATAACTTGTCACAATTTAACAACTTACACCCCACAGCAGCCAGCAGTACAGAATTGAACTAACAATGCAAACAACACCCCTGAGGCTGAGGAAAGAAATACTAGTAAAAATACATCTCACATTCTTTAAACTGTGTCCCAAAACTGACATGAAAACACCTGGTAAATCACAGAAATTTAAAATGTATGTTTGCTCGCTCCTTAATACTACAGATTCTCTGATATCTGCAGCAAAAAAAATGAACCAAACAGGACATCGGCCTCATTTTTTCTTACAATCAATATTTACCCACAGGTCAAAAGCCAAGCACCAGATAGTGTGCATTGGCATCATGAAATTGCATTAGAGACTGAAGGGTTAGGAGTAAATAAACTGAAAGACAACAACTAAGGCTGTTGTCAAAAAAACTTGAGAAGAAAAGCAAAATTTGAAAAAGCAGTTAAAATATAAATGATTTCATAAATACTAAACATATGAACAGCCTAGTTAGAACCAAAAAGATGTTCCATAGATCACTTAGTTCAGTGTTTATTACTGTCATCTGCCTCAAAAATTGTGGTTTCAAAAATGCATCAGAAATTTTCCTGATTTTGCTGTTTCCTACAGCAATGTAATTTAGAGTCACCATTCTGGTAACTTCCAAAATAATAACACAGTACCTAGCAAGCTGGGAGGGAGGGGATGGTGCTAGAGAAAAATACCCTATGTAAGATCAATGGGGCAATAGCCCCTCTACTTTTATACAAAATAGAATTTGTTCTCTTTGTATACATGGCATTCATAAAAGATCCCCTCAGCCTGAGACTGTTAGCAATGGGCCACATTTCTGTGATTTAGAGTCAGCCCATCCTAATAAAGGCTCTCATAGTCTTGCAGTGGAAATCTGCTTAACTGTTTTAGAAATGTGGCTTTATCTCCATGCAAGAGAAGGAAAAAACAAAAAAATAAATCACACACGTGAGATATGCTCTCTCTGCTTGTTCAGCAGCAAGAGGGATTGAGACTTATCTTCAGGATGGGATATTTCTATCTTACAGTTGACCTTTTACTGCATCAGCTCCATCCATTGTTCCCTTTCTTACCTTGTATTCACCCTCCTTTCCCACGTTGATAAAATGGGAGAATGTCACATTTCACTGTGGTGCTTGTTGAACTAAGTAGGAATTTCCTCTGTTCACAATCCTCTTAGATCTACAGAACACATTACAGTGCGTCTTGGTAATTAGGGAGCATGTCACTCTCAAGCAAAGGCTTCTGTAACTCCTTGAGTTCACAAACCTTCATTTCAGACTGTGTCCACTGCAGGTCACAGCTTTGGGTCCTATTTTAGCCAAAGACAAAAACTCCCTAGTCTCCCCGCTCCTCTCTCACTCAAAGCTAAGTTCTTAAAGTACTACATCTTTGTGGAAATATGTCCCTTTCTATACACCTGCTATAACTGCACAATTACGTATCGATAAATTTTGATTGTGTATAACAACATTTAGGCACAATTTTAATGTGCTCCTTGAAATGTAAAGCTTATATTTATCAATTTTCTTTCAAAGAAAACGCAGCCTAACTTCTCTAAGAATTTTGTATAGATAAGGTGGAACAATAGTAAATTCCACGCTGATGAAGAGAACTTTACACAAAAAAGCAAAAAAAAAGTTACACCTTTTTGTCTGTATCAGTCCCAAAAAGCATTCCAGTTTAAAATAATTTCAAATTTTTATTTTTTGTACTCAGAGCCCTTGAATCTTTCAAGACACAGAAAATTATGCAAGACTTTTTATATTTACTTCTTTATAAACAGAAGGGGATTTACTTTTTGTTCCACTTATTTGAATATACAGTAACTTTTTGAGGATAAGTCAGAAGTCATACATAAATGTGTAAGTCATACTTAAGTGTTGCAGGTTACAACACATTCTTAAATTACAGCTAAAAAAAAAGTAAAGTAAAAACTTGATAGTTGGCCCTGCATCCAGCATTCACATCCAAAACTTGATATTCGTTGGCATACATTCCTATCGTTTCCTTTGTTGAAATCTTGCACTTTCTTCAGATCATTTTGTTTTCAGTGAATGAAGACAAACACTTAATTGTGAGTTTTACTAACACAAGCACACACATATCAGAATTCACCTCTTATTGGTGTATCAGATGCTTATAATTACACCAGACTAAGTTTCTGGACTATGTTCAAAATCTTTTTTTTGTATTCATATAATGCTAAACCATTGAATAATCCAAGCCTGACTTGGACTTTTAGTGCTACCATCAATACTTATTTTACTAATGACCTGCTGAATTTTATTTGGATTCTCCGCTACGTGGATCATCATAATTTTGGAATGTCTCAAGAATCAAAGAAAACTCTACAAATTAATGATACTGCTAATCCACTTGCTAGGCAAAACCCCCTTCATTCTACAGAGATTTTTTCATACACTGCAGGATAGCCTTGGCTGCTAAATACTACACCTCTAAGCCAACAAGAAGATGCTTAAAATGAGGGAGAGGAGGAAAGAACCTTTCCAATATTCAGTCTTCTGCATAGTGATTACACCTGCAAAAATGTTACATATTCACTAACACTTGTTCTACCTGGATTCTATGGAAAAACCTGGCATGCACAGTGAGCCTCTGAATTTTAAAGTGCCTGAATCCATGAACACCACAAAATGTCTTCCATCCAGAAAGGAAAGGCCATAAAGTACAATGTCTTAAATCCTAACTGAGGTTTTGCTAATCAAACTTTTAATCCAGAAGTTTTACCCAATTAGCTCCTGTTAAAAGATACGGCTACTGAATTTTCACATTTCCTTTCAAATTGCTCCCTCTTATCTGATTTCTGTCCTTCTGGTGACCTATATAAAATGACAAAGTCTCATTATCAGAATTCTGCAGCACCCAGAACTGGCTGTAATTGATGAACTGAAGCCACAGCTGGAGCAAGAGCCTGCAGATGTAAAGTCAAGCAGGAAGGTGTTCCTTTGAAATAAGACAGAAATGGGCTGTTCTCACCAGGGCTTTGAAAACAGGGGTTGGTAAAAATGTGAAATTCTATTATATAAAAATAAGGATGATTTAGGGAGAAAAAAAAATTCTTGACTTGATACTTTTATCCTCCTAATCTCTTTCTGCCCATCCAGGCAGTCATTTGGGAACACTGTTCCTCACAGATTTCGTGTGCTTACAACGGAAGGAAAAAAAAAGTAACTTCTGTTGACACTGTCAGTACAGAAGGGGACATCTCATACACCATATAAAAATTAATGAGTAAGTCAACTCATGGAAAATCCATGGAATTCCTAGAACTTTAGAAAGGACATACACAGACATCAGCCAAAATATAGCTCATGAATTATTTTAGATTACCACTTCACATGTCCTCTAACAAGTGGGCCAGCATATATCATCAGAACAAGCCGAGCACAACACAAAATATTTTCAGTCTCTGAGAGTACATAAAATTACTGTGAGCATTACATTTATCTTATTAAGTGAAAGCAAAGTGGGAAGACAATAGTTCAGTCAATCTACCTAAGTCTCTTGAAATCTGGAGTACCCTTGGGACCTGCATTGTGCATGAACTACCATCTTAGATGCATCAAACATGCTGATCTTGAAGTTTTTACAATGCCAAAACCATCCAGTCTTGCTGCTACATTTCCTCTCCATCATGACTGAACTTTAATATGAGGAGCTCTACTACTGGCCACCCCAAAGATTTTCCTCCATGGGTGAAGGAAACTTCCTCCAAGTGAAGGAAACTTCTGATGAAATCTCAGCAAACTCTTTCTGTTCTGATGTAATTTTTTTGCTTTGTTTTAGCTACAAGAAGTTTGTTTATTATGCTTAGAATTGAGCATCGCTGTTTCAAATTTTATGAACTCCCAGTACTGGCAATTCTAATGGATCTCCAGGGCTTTGACAGCAGTGAACAATTTTTCAGAATTTCTTAGATTACCTCCAATATTTAAGTGCCTATAAACATGAGCCTTCTTATTTGTGCATGACTGTATCTTGGCTACACGTGACAATAAGATCTCCAGTTACATGCACTTCTGTTCAGAAGCCATCACAAAGTCCACCCATGTCAGAACACTTGGGGTTATCAGTAAGTAAATAAAATAGCAAGATTTTTGTCATCTAACATTGACTTAGATAGAATTCTTTGCCCTGTCTATTATCTATGCTTAAGGGTCATAACTGGGGTTAGAAGAAAAAAAATTACTTGAAAGATATTTTAACATGTTCACTGTTTCAGAACATAACAGTACTGACAGAAACAACCTAAAAACATCAAACTTCAGCCAAAACAGGCACAACATGGATTTTGCTTCATAGCCTTATACCACATAACATAAATGTCATCTACATGTGTGCTGTCATAAAACATTGAAACAAAGCTTTTGTGCCTCAAAAATATATCAAATTAGATAACTTAATCAGCTTTATTTTATATTTTTCCACATAAAAGCTGTTTTTATTAGTAAGTGGGACTACAAAAAACATAATTCAGTTTAAATTGCATGTGTCGTATGGAAGCAAAGGTTTTTACCATGTTCTGTAGTTAATTTTTAATAGAAAAAAATCATAGACAAATTGTTCTAGATATGGCTACTGCTTCTAACTGACAGGTAGGAAACATGGGGACAGAAACTGACCTTTCAAAAATGTCATTTTAATAAAACTATGTAATTTTTACTCTCTGTGAGAAGTAGAAGTAATTTTTCCCTAATAATGTTCTTAGAAGTATGAAACATCTCAAAAAATGTGGACTACAACAATGTCAAAGCTCCTGTGTATAAAAGTAGGTTTAAATAAGACAGTGATCTTTCTGCATCTCACACTGAAATTTATAATTGCCATGAATATTTTAAAAAACCCTACTAGAATCCACTTTGTCAGCATCTTAGATTGCAGCAATTAACCTCAGCTAACTCATTAACTTGATCCAGAAATCTGTTTGTTCCTTACTTTTGCTGCAATCACCACCAAAGCACCCTTCATAACTCTAGAAAGTGTTCAAAAATAACAAAAAAAATAAAACGAAGAAAACACATGGGAAAAAAGTTTTTCCTTGTTCCTTCAAACAACTGCATTTATACACTTAGAAAAATAATTATAAGGCATAGTACATATACTTTATAAATAAATGTAGTTACAGGTGCAACCCTCCTGCACCTGTATAATTCTCAGAAATACATCCCTTCTGAAAGAAAGATATTAACCAGTATATTTATATGCCAATGCCTCCAAATACATCCACAGACATAAAAGGATAATGCTTAAGCGTAATGCATAAAGAACTTTTTCAGGACTGAAGCATGGACCACCAACACCACCCTTATATTTTTAATTAAAAATGTGTGTACCTTTTTGGTATGTGCTCCAATTCCTCTGATTCAACAGAAGTACATTTTCCTAGCAAGGCTGTTGCACCCTTAGAAGACATTCAAACATATTTTTGTATTTTCAAGATATAAACGAATCATTTCCATCTTGCCTTATAATATTATATTGAGCATCATGCTGTATTATATTATAAACAGGAACTACTCATTATAAATACACATAAGAAGTGAACATTCCTACAATTTAATGAGCAAAACTGTGATCTGCACACTGCAGTTCATTAGGTTCTCATATGAAAAGAAAAAAACACCACAGCTCAAAATTAAAAACTGTGGCTTTAAATTAGTACTTTTAGGGCTGCTCATCTTTTAAATGGCAGTGAGAAATGGCTGTAAGAAGACAGATGCTGTAAGTTCAGTTCATTACTACCAGCTCTGAATTATTTCCCAACCTTCCTGACACCATGAAGATTGATTGCTACTCTATTCCTTTAGATGTATGTGGATTTGAATAAAGGGTTTATTTTCTCTACCATATTTCAGAAATTTTAGTATTTTTCTTTTTCCTCCCATTTCCTTACATTCATGGCACATTTTGGAGATCTTGTCTCTCAATATAATCTCATGTAGCACTGGAGCAAAAAATCATTAGCAATCTGGATTGAACTCTATCATGGCTCTGAAGCAGCAGAAGTATGTTTCACATTGGGAGAGTAGGGCTGCACTTCCCAGAAAAGACCCACATGAGCTCCAGAACAGTGGCCAAAACAAAGATGCCACCATGATCCAATAATGGAGATAATTTTCACCACAGATGTGTCTAAGTAAGGAAGAGGAGATAAAAGTACTCAAGTTAAAAAAACATGCAGTAGGAAAAACTCCCACAAACTACAGCTGACCTCCTCATCAAACAGCTTATTTTCAGTATCATATGAAAGCTCAGGCTGTTTATTATAGTAAAAAAAAAAAAAAGATTAACAGTTAATAATACAATCTGTTGGATAAGAATAGAATGATTGTATTCCGGGGTTTTTTATTTTTACAATTTACTTTATTGCAGTAGAACAAAGCCTGTCTTGTCATATTTCAAGGCTGCAGAATTTGGTTCTTTATCTCATGTAACATAAGACTGTAGATATCTCTGAATTGCCTTAACTCACCAAAGCAGTCACACCTCTACACTTAGTAAAAGCAAAGAAATGAAAAGCATGGGTATTTTAAAACAAAATAGGTATTTTAACTGAAGTCTTTCATCAGATACTTTCATGAGGTTTCATCTGAGGATACACACTGGAGGAAACAATGATTTGAATATGCAAATAATGGAAGCAGATGCCCATTCACAGCAGGACAGCTACTTGCTCTGTACTTTGCAAAGCATGTATTAGTCAAAACTGGACAATGAAGCCAAAAATTACACTTATATAAAATCTCTTAAAACTAGAAAATTGTGTTTAGAGGCAACCATGAGCCAGTGATACAGGGTTAGCAGAATGCAAGCAATTCCCATGGAATCTGATTACTGAAATTATGCCAGGTTAACTGAAACAGGTTTTGTTAAACTAGTACATTCTTTGTGCAGGGACTCTTGTGTAATAGGTTTTCAAATAGTTATTTCAACTTAAATTGTGTCTGTGAAGTTGTGCTGTTCTCATTTTATGAGAATTTCATATAATCCTGCTAAAGAGAACTCTTGCTTCAAAATCCTACACTTTCATTGCTGCAGGCAGACACGAAGAGGGTCGATAGGGCAGGAGGATTATTAGACTGGAGACAGGCAGCATTCCCATTTACTTCCACAGACAGCCACAAATATTTCTTGCTCATGTCTTACTAATCAAGCTTTTAGCACTATTTTTTCTGCACTGTTATGATAAACCAACCATGGAGCAAACACTGCTTGGTCTCCATGTCTATACATTTTCTTTTGTGACAAACTGGAAGCTCATACAGGAATCATTCTTTCCCTCTCTGTTTATACAAGTACAGCAGGATCCTCATTCACTGGTAACTTTCTAGGTGCTACAAACATACATGAACTATTACATGCAGAATTACAAGAAAATGATGGTCTTGGTTGATCACCATGGCTGCAAGGCCAGAATCTTACATGGGAGGTTATTGCAGTCAGCTCAAATTACCCAAATTTGACAGGCTATGCAAACTCCAGCCCTTCTAAAATTAAATCAACCTGAACAGCTCTCAATAGGAGTGTAAGAGCTCTCGAATGTGTTTTACACTGTCTGTCTAAAACAGTGACCCAAGAAGGATACACCTCACTGATCATTATCTACAAGAGAGTGCCCATCCAAGGCAAGCAGGCTTATAACTCAGAAGTTCTATCTGAAGGTAGCTTAGGAAAAAATGCATTACGTTTTCACTATCATGTCTGAGAATACCATGAGAATGCTTAAGTGCAAGAGCTTTGTATGTTACATTACATCCTTAAAGACTGCTAAAAATTTAACTAGCTGGAATCCAAGTTGTTAAATAAAACATGTAGGAACACACTCAAAGCTTTCATTTGGAATTCTACTGTGGCCATTCTATATTTGGAGCTTAAATGTCTCAAGAATTACCTCAGGTAACCCACCAAAAAAAAAAAAAATCGGGGGGGGGGGGGTGGAGGGGGGCGTGAGGGGGAAGTCAATGGCTCTAGGAGGAAAAATAAAAATAAATCCTCCTTTTAAACCAAATATACCTGCAGTCTATATCAAATGTAGAAGTAAACAAGCAGTTTGAAGCACATTTTGTTACAGTCAATACTTCACCTAATTAAGTTTGGGTTTTATTGTCATTTAGCATTGTTTTACTCTTAAGTGGATATCCAGAATGAACAGCCAGCTGTCAGAAAGTGACAGTAATGAATATTAATGCACATTAGGGGGGGAAAAAAAGACCAAAAGCTTTGCTGTCACATTAAGTTCTTACATATAAAAACATATTTCCCCATTTTGAGGGCTGAAAATTCACAAAATAATCCCTCCTTTTACTACTTTTTAACTAGTATGTGGTAACCACCACAGCTCTAGCCAACACTAGGCAAGGATGGTGAATATTGGGGTTATTTTCCCACTATTAGATCCTTCAGTTAATTGATCCAGATATATGAACCCATACACATAGGAGAAATCAAATCCTGATAGTCTGATAGAAGGGGTAACTTAAGACACACTTTTCCTGATAGAATCTGCATGCTCCAGGAGCAAGAACAAGGCAACACTGCATTTAACAGTCTCTGGTCATGAGCTTACCAGCTTAAGAAGCTTCTCATTAACTTTTCCCCTGTGGTAGAACTTACTTTTTCAGAAAATACACTGGCAAGGTGCTTCTCTATTCAATTTCAAAAAAACTAAAACATGCATACACCTAAAACAATAACAATTGTTGGTTACAACAGCACACTACATGATTTTGGAAAACAATTTCTTCTGAAGGTTTTTCTAATAATTTTTGGCAACTCCTTCAGTCCTGTCCCATATTATCTCCTGCAATATCAATACTATGTTGGACTATGTTATTGAAAAATTCCACATTTTTAGGCAGGGCAATACTGATTAAACTAATTTCTTCAAATAAAGTTTCACTAGCCCAATATTAGTACAGTATTTATAAGCTGCTTGCTGTTTACAAGGTTTATCCATTAAATCAAATAAGTCTTGTCAGTGACATTTTTTTTAATTGAGACCAGGACACTATTTTATATTCAACCCAAAAAGAGGCTCCATTAAAGGACAGTAACGAAACTGCTTGACTTCGAAAGTTGTTTTAGCAATTGTGGAACTATGAGCAAAAAGCAGTAATAGCAACACAAAAATCACTGAGTAAAAAGTGGGGTTCCTTTCTTGTTGGAAGAATATGGCTTATAAGAAGAATAAAAATGTTGGAGAAATATCATTTTATGTGTATTTGTTTTCACCCTCTGTCAAACATAGATCTTCTAGTAAACAAAGCAAGTTAGAAGGTAGCCTTTTTGAATGCTTTATTAAAATTAGCATCCCATCAGTTTCTCCTAGAAATAAAAAGACCCTAAAGATTCTAAAAAAGTATAAAAACTATGTAATACATTTTCCTTACGAATTCTCCAATAGACCTAAACTTGAATTCTCCCATCACTGTAAACCTATGCATCATCCATATGATGACGGTCAAATCAAAGAACAAAAAATTTATCTAAATTTTCTTACTTGCAACCTGACAATAAAATTATTTCTCTTTTCACTATAGCATACAATTTTATCTATCCATCTGTTGCTGTTTTATGCAAAGCAAATGTTCACTGTTTTCTTAAGAATAGGAAAAATTGAAATTCTCCATATTTCAATGAGATAAAATGCTCACATCTAAAAGGCCAAATTTTTATCAGCACAAAGGTTTTTTTCAATAATAAGTTCTCAAGCAAATTAGTATGAAAAAGTCAGGAATTTTTTTTGCTTGGTTGTGGGGTTTTTTCTTTTAAGTACAAAATAACTAAAGGTATCTACTTATATTTTACTGAACCAAGTACAGGCTAGTCATGACTGCCATACCTTTGGATCCAATTTTTCCATAATGCCAGAATTTCCCATTTCTATTCAAATGGGAATTTGAGAATTCATTATCTATCGAATCTTATGTGTAGGACCATTTACTTTTTAATGAAACCAAAACAAAAAAACATAAAAGCAGAAAATGTTCCCTAGCTTACAAACATACCTTCATTAAACCTCCTTTTTAAATTAAAAATATGATATTAAAGTCAGGTCTAATGCAACTCATAAGATGTAAAACCCTATGCAAGTACTTTGTTAGAAAGTTATTAAAAACATTTGTTACTACCTCATTAACTTCTGTGCTTGTCAAATATGTCTATTAAAGAATGTTAAAATTTAATCTTAATGTCTACCTATTAAAAAACAGAAAGCAGAGAGAGAAATGAAAGAACAACACATTATTGCTAAAAGCCTGAACCAATCAAGGCAGTGATAGTGATAGCAAATTTTGCCACCTCGAGAACATCGAAGCATGTTTTACAAAAAGGAGAGTCAGATACTTCTGGGGACAGAAAGAGATGAGTAAAATAATACACTTCTAGAATAATTAGAAATATTATTATTACTTTCATACTAAGCAAAGAATGTTTCTTACTATTTTTTATTTTCTATATAACATGGAGCAAGATTGAGAAGTTTATTAAAGGGGATAAGCAAACCCAGAAATAAACTGAGACTAATGAGAAATTGCCACAAAACACCATATTTGACACAGAAGAAAAAAATCTCAGAAAGTGTTCAAAGTAGGAGATATTAGAAGTGACATCATACTGTGCTACCACACTGGCACAAAAGAAAAGAGATATCAAAATAAAAGAATACAGTTCAGAACTAGAAAATCCTTGACACTAAGTTTCAAAATGAGAAATTTTGCTTTCCTGTAATTTACAAAAAAAGAAATCCTGTTTGTTTTTAACATAATCCTGTTCCCAAGAGATGTAAATCCTTTAGATTTAATTTCTTACATATAAATCTGTCTCACATGAAATGCAATGGAATAGGAATGGTGTCACTGCATATGCTGATGATAATATCAGGGGGTTTTTTGCCTTACAATACTCTAATTTCAAGCATGCAAGTCATTAAGCATTGCAGCTTTCAGGCCAAAAATTTTTGCTTACAACTGTCATAAAACTTCAAAAGCTTTCATATTTTTAGAAGTGTCTAGGAATACATGCTTGGTTTCTTACATCAAAGAACCAGTTCACTGACATCCCTGCATCTGGACAAGACTAAGCATTCATGAAAGAAGTGCAAGCTAGAAAGCTTATTTTCCTGGTAACGGACACTATAATCTGGCATGGTTGATGGTTTTGAACAGAAACTATCACTATTCCCTGAAATAGTGCAATCCAGCTAAACAACTCATCCTTAGTGGCATCACAGAATTCAGATAATGCGACAAGGAAGCTGAACAGCATTCCAGTCCAAAGCAGAAATTGTGTATTTCATCTCATAAAGGTAAACCTGAATATTAAGTTATAAACATTTTTTACCCATTTTGAACACAGATGCAGAGACATGTGCAAGCTATGCTGCAGAAATTAATCAATTATTTGAATTTTAGCTGACAATGTAATTTCTTAAACTAAAATTTCTTCCTCATCTGAGTGCTACCATCCAATGCAGCAATATCCCAGTAAGCAAAGCAAGCCCCTTCTCTAAGTGAACTTCCCTCTTTCTTTCTCCTTTTCCATTCCCCCTCCCTTTCTTTACTGCAGGAGATCATCAGGTGAATAAAAGGTTGAAACAAACTATCTCTGCACAGTCAAGCATATGCCAAAAATTTCCATTGTTGTTAAAATCAGCAGATTGAAGATTAAATGGTTAAAAATTTTAAATCCCAATGATTCACCCATTTGTAGCAGGAAAATAACATCTTACTTCTTTCCCTGTACACAAAAATATCAGGATGACCTACTGTTACCACTTTACAATTAAAGAACCTTGGCAAAATACACTTGTTTCCTCCTACTCATAAACAACTTAGAAAACCTCCAGGCCTAACTCCGTATTTCCTAATTTTATAAACCTTTCTCCGTTTAATTTTAACATGAGAGCTGACAATAAATTGGCCTTACTGACTGTGCACATCTCGAACAGATATAAAATACAATATAAACAATGTGGTGAGGATACTGCAGGAGTAAGAAAGAAAAGATGCAGATGGCATTGCAGTGAGACAAGAGTTTGTGCTACAAATGAAAGTATTTCCCAGACCGCAGGCTTTTGTTAATCACGGAATTGTGCCCCTGAGCGCGGTGTTTTTATCCCGCGGATTGCGCAGCTCCCCGGGGACAGCGGCTGTGCATCAGCAGCAGGCCGAGGTCAGGGACAGCCCTGCAGTCGCCAAGCAACGCCCGGCCCTGCCTGGGCTGGAGGGCACCGGGGCAGGGTGGGCAGCTCGGCTGGGAACCCACCCGGGCACCTGCCCTCAGCCCTGGGAATCACATCCTTGTTCGGTTAACTAAAGGGCCACGGCAACAGCTGGGAACAGCTGTACTTCAGACACCTCAGGCAGGACTGATGCTACTCCCCTACCGTGGAGCACCAAGGACCACAGCCAGGCTGAACTTTGAATAAAGGTGAGGCTACAAAAAGCAATGGCAGCCGCTCAGTATTGGTATTCAGCAACATTAATATCTTGGGCACTACGACACAGTCTCTATGCCTTCTGAGAAACCTCTTCAGAAAGAATTGTTCCACACTAGTAAGTCTTTCTATTATACATTCTCTATTATTAGATATTACTGTTTTAAGTTTTTCTCCAGTTCTTACAAAAAAACTGTATAAACAGACTTCACAATGATGGCGTTTAATTGCTTTGTATGTGCATTGGCTAATGCATGAATGATTCGAGCAGCTAAGAGCCAGAGGTGCAGCTTAGTTTCCATCCTTTTGGAGCCCAGGAAAATCTAGTGAAATAAAGCAATGATTCTCAACCGGACTCATGCAGTCTGAAATCATTCAGTGTGTCTTCTGAAAAAGGAAAGAATTTAAAACATGCCTGTGTTCCTCAGGTTTAAAAGGTATCACTTTTATACCTTTTGGACTATCAATATTAAATTAATGCTTTTTCAAGCATATTTTAAGACTGCAAGAACAGTTACTTCGTGGATGTCTATAGAATCAGAGCATTTATAAGCAATTCTTCCAAATGATGGATTACAACTGAGAAAGTTTACTTCATTCTTAAAAAGATCAACTAAGCATTCAACCATTCAGTTAAGACAGGACCAATAATTTCCCCAAAGAAACTTAGACAAGAATATACAGTCTAGTACATGTCTAGCAAAGAAGCATTTCTTTGGAGAAATTAAACTGGTTTTGTCACTTTTTATCAACACCTGGATCTATTTCCAACAACAAAAAAATACTTTTACTTTTGGAATTACATATACATGCAAAATGCAAACACATAACACTATGATTTTTACAGGAATAAGATGGTTCTGAATTTCTAAGAAACAGTTGAATTATGGTTCAAGACAAACAGAACAATGCTTATCATTCAGTGCTTTTCCCTGTATTGTGAAAACAATATTATTATATATATTATATATAATATGAAAAAAAAAATAATTTTAGAAGCCAGATAAACAGAAGCGCTTGTAAATAATTAGTTACCCATATTCAGAATGAAACAGGATCTTTTTACGTTAATTCTATGGAGACAAAGACCTTGAATTAGGACATACTTTAGCACAATCTCATAGACACCTAAAGTTACTGAAATGTGAGGGTAATTTTACTAGATAAACACCTAAGAGACTCTCAGGGCACCAGCCTCAAAACTGGTATCATTGAACACTTTTACTGGTCTTACCAGCTGGCCTGAACTGACACGAAAGGGGAAGCAAAAGGTCCTGTTGAAGGACCTGACAGTGACTGGTGTATACATCAAAACACATCAAAACACATCAATTGTAAAACTATACAGCTATCAAAACCATGATTTTACAAATGTGAATTGGATTTTTAACTTCCAGCTTTCATATGTTTTCATAAAGAAGAGATGATGTCCAGTGTCTGAAAACTATCGCAGTATTTTTTTATTACTACAGCTATTACATCAAGTTCAAAATCCTTTGTTACCAATGCCAACCCATTATACAAATTTCTTTGTCTAAATAGTGACATCGTACACATACATATTCTGGTTCCCAAATTTTGCATATTTTGTTTAAAAGTTATGAGGCATTTCTCATTGTTAATTAATAAACAGATGCCAGGATAAACTTTGTGACTCTCTATGATAGTTCCTTTTTCCAAAGGAAATATCTGATTGTTTCCTTCAACAATCCAGACACCTGAAGTTAAATTGCAGAGGAATGGAGATATGAGCAAGATCTACCTTTTCCACAGATACTGTCTCTGATGTACCCACCATGAAGCTGTTAGAGCCATCATGCATGAAGCTTGGCTTCTTTCAGACTATGCACACCTGATGTGTAAGATTTTCCTGGAGAAGGCTCATTCTCTGCATCAGACCAAGTTACAGAAGTCAGTGTTGGCACAGGAGCCAGAATGGCAAGGAGAAATAGCCATAAATATGGACTCTTACTTCCAAGAAATTCCATTTATTATTTGTAAATAAATAATTATTTATACATCTATTATTTGCAAAAGAAAAATTTCTGTACTTCAACCAAGTCCAGAAAAGGCAATTGGCTGATGATCAAATATTGACTTGCAATTTGTAGGCACACAGCTGGGAGAAAGCTGGATATGCATCAGCCTTCATAGAGAGCTGACCTAGCAGCCAGGGAAAAATGAGCAGAAAAAGATTTCTGCATCTGCAGGTTATTGTAATTAGTAAAGAGTATTCTATGAAACTTCCTAAGACACAAAATTAGAACTGGCTCATTTTACTCACATAAAGTAAGAGAATTTTGTGTGGACAATTTGATGACTACATTCAGCTTTCAGTTGCTAGCAGATTTTTCAGGGTAGAAAATAAGCAGACTACAGATGGGGAAAACATTGGAGCTGGCTCAGCAGGGTTAATTCTGGCATGATGCTGCATTACCAGTCAGCTGCAGTGCCTCAGCACCACACTCCAGGGACCGGGGTAATTGTGCATGGAGCTGGCAGGGAGTCAGGAGCTTTGTTAGCTCCTGATCAGCATTAACCATTCTAAATAAAGCTCAGCTCTACGCAGACAAATGTAGGTGACTCCACATGATCCTCATCAGTACCCTGGAGCTTTCTTCCATGTGAGTATGCTATTTCCCCAATAATAGATAGTGGAAAGTGACTACTAACAGAAGAAAGATTTTGTCCAAAGCTGTTCCACTCCAGCTTCAGCCCTTCTGTACAGAACTTCCCAAATACATACATGGAAAGGAGGAAGTTAGTAGAAGAAAGCAGACCTTTGCATTTTTACAGGTGCACAAGCAAAAACCTGCAATAAAGTGAAAAACAGAATTTGCATTTGGTGTGCTTATTACTACACAGTGAAAATATTTCATCATAATGAGATGAGCTTTAAACATTACTGAGAATTCCATAAGGTTATAGTCCACACAAGGGAACACTTTCAGGGACACAAAACCACTCTACAGAAATTAAGACAAACTAAACAAACAATTCACTAGAATAACATCCTGTGACAAGGTAAACTGGTAAAAGTGAAAATAAAAGGGGGACCAAATGAAGGCCTAAACACAAAGAGAGACCAAATTAAGACTTTGGCACAACTAAGCATAGCATCAAAATCCACCAGATTGCTGGATGATTTACTAAAAAAGTTCTAGAATAAATCTGATATGGACAATAAGGAAAGTAAATTAGTATCAGCAGGTAAAAAACCTACCATATCTATCAGCTCTGAAGAAGACCTATATAAGCTCCAAGAGGTCACCATATTGTTAAATTGTACAAGAAAGTTTGCAGTATTTGGAATGAAAAATACAGAGTCCATTTTGTGGTCTGAAGGTCTCTGTATTTTTCTTATAAAATCAAGAGATTTCCAAAGTGAAATGTGAGCATATATTTTTCTAACACTATAGAGATACAGAAACTTTTGATGTTGATGAAAATTGCGAGAAATTTTCCAGCAGCAGATTATAAATCAAGCCTTGCAATACCAAGTTTTCAAACCTTTAGATCATAAAACAATGTTAACAGATCAGGCAGGAGACAAGGAAGAATAATCAGGGTGAGGACAGGATTTTTTTCTTACATCTATTAATTATTTGTAGCCAGAACTATTTTATCGGAATTGACCAATAATGTGGTCTTGCAGATATTGATCACTATTGAAGTCTATTGATCCAACCCACAATAAGCTGAGTGCAATGGAAACAGTCTGTAATTAGGAATTTAAATATGCCTGCAAAACAGATTCTTATTTCTTTCTTTCTTCATTCATCTCGAATCATATAAAATCTTTTATCTTCACATAGAATCCAACAGAGAACTCACCCTATAGCGATACACAATGAAAACATTAAAAAAACATCTAAAAAAGGCATAAACCCAAGGGCACCTAGAACAAACTGTGCTTTCCACATCTATACAGCACAGCAGATGACTGAGGTTTTCAGAGCAAGGCCTCTGAGCTGCACTGCTCAATTCAAGCCATTTAAGAGTACCTGAAAAAATGAGCTTCTTAAGACTGTCAGAAGCACCACAATCCACTGTGAAAAAATTAAACCACACTTGCCACACCATTAGGTGTATTTGCATACATACATTAATGATGGGAGTCCAATTCAACTGTTCAGCTCAAATGCATCATTGCAGATAATTATTTCAAATGTTGCTAGAAAGAAGTTATTGTTACACAGCTTCAACAATAGATTATTCTAAATCTATTCCAAAACCCATACAAAAATGGAATCTCAGATTTTACTTATACTATCAATCTGCACTGAGTTTTTACAAGTGTAGAAAAATAAGAAAGCTGTTATATGGTCTAGTTAGTTGAAACAAAACAAGAAGATTAATTGCAATGCTAATAAGAGTTCTTTTGCCATCTGATTTTCCACAAAGCATTTTTCATTTTATAGTAAAATATTGAAAACAAATTTGTTCAGAATGATGCCTCTGTGCTTCATAGGATTTTCAAGTACAATTCCCATTCTCAGCTAATCTAGTGATAGGAGCCATTTACTTGCTCCAGGAGCACCTTTCCAGAATAAACAGAAACAGTAAAACAATTATGGAACTTTAATTACAACTGGAAAACCTCACTGAAGGACTTAGTCCCTCAGAAACTCAATATTATCAATAAAACCAAAAATTATCGGCAGTGAAGAACTACAAAGGCTGACACCCAACATATTCTAGAAGAATCCTCTCATTCAGCCTGGAATAAGAAGAGATGCAATCCACTCACACTTCCAAGTTGATGTAGATGACTATGCAATATGACCTCAGCAAAAAGGCATGTGATCTCCACATTAGTTATTGGCTGAAGCGGAAATGAGATCTAAAAAAGCTAACGACCTAAATACATTCTGAAAAACAGTATTACTTAACAGTCATAAGTGAAAGTCATAACTGAAAGTCCTAAGTGAAAGCCAGGGTTAAGAAGATAGTCAAAACCAGGGAAATCTGCTAAATTTGTCAAGCACTGAGCAAGTTTTACTAAATTCTTCAGAACTACAAATGTAGACAATATTTCTAGTTCTAAGTCACTGCTGAGGTTACTGCTGCTGAGCAAAAATATTTTACCTATGATAAGACCATAATTTGTATAATAGGAGTAAATGCAAACTAACTGGATCACTCTAGTTAGTTCTCTAGCATTCACTATGGAAATGAAAATCAGATTTGCTACCAAAAAAAAAAAAAAAGGAGAATAAATATGATTATTATATTTGGAAACTCATCAGCAGTGAAAACTATTTTTTTTCTAAATTATCTGCTTCTTGTATATCCCAATTCATACCTTGACGCCAAAAATTAGTTCTTAATATTTCTGTTTGTGTGAAATCCTATGGCAGATATCTAACCATGTCTGGTTTTGTATTATAGAATAATGCTGGTCTAAGAGGAAGCAAAATTCAAAAATCCATACAGATGGCTAAAAATCATTTGGGTTGCTGTATCCACATGAACAATGGTATGTAACATTGTAATAGGACCAGAGAAAGTCATAATCCTTTCATACCTGTGAGAGTGCTAAGGACACCTGGAACACTATGCAGCATCATTAATGCATTTATTCAGACCTGGAATACAGGCAGGTGCCAAAGGAAAGGCCAACAGTCAAATTCTCTGATACATTATGTGAATTCACCTAGCTGAGACACAGAACATTCAAACCAACTACCCTTTTACTTATACCTAAAGAACTGTCAGTACTGAAATGAAAATCCCACAATGCCATTGAAATGCAAGTCAAGCAAGAAAAGAAGCTATCAGACTTTTTCAGCATCTAAATCCTCTTTGTCTAAGAAGAAAATAAAAACTATTTTTGGAAGCTAACTTTATTTATGCAACTCACAGTTAAAAGACAGCAACAGAAGCTACAGAAATTACATTCCTGCAACTGCAGTGAACAGATGCCTAAGCATCAAACAAACCGGGAATCGAACAGATGTTATTCTGATAAAGGTAGAGGAAAACCAGGAAAACATACATAGAAAATATTTCAAATAGATTGCCTTCTAATGGCCGTTTGAATTATATATTCACTCCTCTAGCTAGCATCCTCAAAAGTATTCCAAACCCTGTGAAGGTCAAAGGCAAGGACAGCTTTGTGGTTCAGGAGCAGCACTGCTGTGGATGTCGGACCAGGGCCCCAGCCCAGCTCTCCCTTTCCAAACGAGCTGATGCAGCAATGCAAACTTCCCCTGCTCAGAGCATATTTTGCACATGAAACCAAAGCTTCTGTAACAGTCCAGAGCACAGACACAACTGCTTTGTGATTAAGCCTGAATGTATTGATTTCCTCATTCTATTATGAATATCTATAGCCAATATTTCAGCTTATCTATTATACAAGCTTAAAAGTGATAAGGTTTAACTTTCGTCCTTTTTTTCCCCAGTGCTGCCTGTATTTCATGTCTTAGCCAAAGAAATGCAAACACACAACATCGTATTCCGTACTCATCTTCATCCCACTTACTTCATAGGGTTTAAAGGGACTATGAATGATTTATTATTCTACTCATCCATAATTGCAGTAAAATGACTGCAAATTAGTTTCTGCACTGAAACATCCCTGCATCAACTTTGCTTCCCTCTGGGTTTGACATTATTGTCTTTAGAAAGAAAGCAAATTCTTCTAAAATGAGGGATACAAGTTTTATCAGCTTAGCCTGATCAGCAATCAACCCAACATCTTTACAATTCCCTTGAAAAACTGAAAACCTCATCTCTGTTATTTTAAAAAGACAGAGAAAAATAAACTGTGCAGATCAACAACTGGTACTCAACAATTTTACAGTTATCTCCAAAATTAGATTAGGTAATGGCAAGGTTAACATCTAAATCAATATACCATTAAATACTCAGGAACTTTTCTCTCTAGACACCACAAGTGGTAGAAACTTCTAGCTGAACATAGGGGTTATCAGAAAATGACAGTTCATTGATTAAAATGAATTTTGGGCTGGCACCTCTGATCAGAGGAGGCCAAATCACAGATGTGTTTCTGACAGACACTTTCCCTCCCAACTGCAGCACTAATGGCTCTGCTCCAAGATCAGGGAATGCTGCCCCTTGAAGCCCTCAGCTGCAGCCCCACTCTCAAAGTCAGAGAAGAGAATTTCAAAGCCATAAGACTGCCAGGGTAACTTGAAATTCTCAAGATTTCACAGAACTTCAGCTTCACAGAACTGCCCTGCTTACTGCCAAGAAGACTGGAAGAGCCTCTGCCAGCCAGGAGCTCTCAGAGTTCAATAGCCGCTGGCAGCAAAGGCCCCACCTCCAAGTGGGATGAACTTCCACACCATAGGCAAAGAGCTTAGAAAATCTCAGAATACCGCTGGATGTAAATGTATCTTGGAAAAGAAAAATGTCCTCAGAACTAGAAATCTGAAGTTGGAAAATGCTGCAGTACTGATTACAAAGTGAAAAGCACATACATCATGCAAAAATAACTAAGATGCTGCACTTGTGTTTGCTGTATGTCACATACTAAGGTTTGTTAGCACAGCTGTCATTCCAGAGTATCCTTCAATTGATTAGTATCTGATTTACATTATGTTGCATGTAAACATAAAATATGGTTAAATCACTAATATGTTACACTAACAGAAAAGCCTCCACGTTCCTAAACCAAACAGAGAAGTTTGGGGCCATACCCCGGCTTGCTACACGCTACTGCCAGCAGGACTTGATAATCAGAGAGCAAACTGTAACAGATAGATCTATCATGCTGTGCTTAAGCAGGCTTTTGTGAAAAGGCAGAACCACTGTATCTATTGATCCATCCTTTCTCACTCACCTGCAGAAAAAGCTGAAATTATATGTTTGCAGGGGAAGATGTTTAACTGGGGAGAAAGGTGTTTTGGAATCAAGTGGCACAGCTGACCTTGTTCCTGCATTCTTTCACCTTAGAGAATTTCTTTGGGACATTCCAAGAAACCAAAGCTCAAATCATTACTGAAATAACTACTTCTAAACTTCCATTTATTATTTTCATAGACGTAGAAATGATTATGAATTTACATCAGCTTTAAGTGGTATCATAGTCAAGTCCCAAGCAGCCCTGTAAAGATGTTCCACATTTTTAGAATCCCCTGTACAAGCCAGGTCCCCACACACCCTCTAAAAGATTATCAAGAATTTCTATAACATCAACTCAGTACCTTTCCATTATTTTTAAAAGGCAATAGTTAGACAAATTTTAACATTCGAGTCTATTACAATTATGTAAATTAAGTCAATTTGTCCTTCCTTCAATTAAACATGTTAATTTCCCAGAGGACTCAACACAATTTTCTTCAGTTGTCACATATGCCATCATCACACCGTACACTGTAGCCTTAAAAAGAATTAATCAAGTATCTGATCTCACAGACCCTGCCTATGTCAGTAAACCCCATGAAACCCAACTCCCTGAAATTCAAAGACATTCTCAAATGAGAAAGTTTCTCAGATCCCCATATACAGGAACAAAATCTTGGTGTTCCATAGTTGCAATAAGTGCCAGAAAACTCTCTTGCCACCAGACAGCAGAATTAGAAATCTGAACACAAAAGGCATTTAGCTCATAAACTATTATTAGACCTTTACGCAGCCTTTTTCTTCTGTTTAATGTTCAGTATGCCTGAAAAACGGCTAAATTTGCCTGAAAATTAGATTACCATATAAGTAGAAATATACAGTCAATCAGAATTTATTAATAGACTGCTAGGTGTGTATGAAACCTGAAAAATGTGTTTTGGTTAGCCACTACAGAAATTCTTTAACTAACTTGATTTTGATAAAGGTACTTAACAATTTGCTTAATTTCTTCAGCAGAAGAAACCATGCATCACCTTTAAAGCAAAGATATAATTGAAATTTGCATGAATTTTTACAGGCTTGCTGAATTCAAAGCACAAATCATCAAGGCTGAATAAGAAACCTAAGAATTGTCATGTGGTTCTTGGAGATAGTTACTGTCCTTATGGACAAACACAACTAATATATATTTCAAAGGCAGATCACAGCAATGTACCAAGTCTGGAAAATTACAAAAAATTGTCCATTTATTTTCCTTAGCCATGTGATTTGATTAATAGCTGATGCCTAGAAGAATTTAACTGTCTCCTTGATGTTGGTTTTTTAAAGGATTGTCCTTGTCTCAAGATTACCTTCAGACTCTTCCTGTTTGTCTCTGTATGAAAGTGAACAAGTAGTCCATCCCAGATTATTCAAATCTTTCCATATTTACTAATCTTTCTCGGGCTGATACCTATTTCTGCCTTCTCTATCTTGTAAATAAAGTTACCTCAACTTGATTTCAGGGAACCAAGTACTATTTGTTCATAGAAGGGAACAACATTCTAGAACAGCTTCTGCTCTCTTGTGACATTATCTGCACATCTTTAAATTGCATGTTGAACACTCAGGCTCAGTGAAGATTATACTACATACACTCACCAAAACATATGGGTCTTCATCCCAAAGAATCAGAGTTTATTCAGAATATGCATGGTTGACTGAAGTTATTCCTTCTCTTGTACACTTGTCAACAACAAGCTTCAGCTTTATTAGATCCAGCACAAAGGACCAGATAAGGGCTACCTAGGCTCAAAGAAGGCTTGTTGGAAAGAAAAGGAACCATATCTTGTTACTTTTTTTACAGCTATTGTTCTTACAGCTACCCCAAAGTCTTCTCAAACTGACAATACAGTTGCTGTTGCAACTAATACATGAGGTACAACAAAGTTCTCAAAATCATTAACATTCAGTGACCTTATCTCAGTAAAACAGCCCTACTTTCACAGTCAATTTGAATTCAGTTCTTACCTTATTCAAGAGCACCTTGTTCACAAACACCATTGCTACAGAAGTCTTTGAAATACTGGTCATTGATATATTGCCCTGTTTCCAGTGGGAAAGAACATTATGAAACTAAATTAATCTGTAAACTGCTAGACTGAATATTTGTCAGACATAAAAATAGTCCAAGTGGTTAATTTTTTTTCTTTAACAAGAAGGTTTTTTTCATTACAATTTAAATATATCCTGATAGGATCACTAATGTGTAATTCAGAATCTGGCATTTCAATACTATGCTTTCTTACAAAGTGCTTCTCACTCAGCATTCTTAGAGCCCTCACATGTATTCACAAATTAACCTTTTGAACACCCATGATTAAGTGAATTTACAGGGAAGAAATATAAGTAAAAAGGTTCTATGAGTTTTTGCCCAGTGTGACTCAGCAAGGCAGTGAGAATTGCAAGCACCAAATCCTGATATTCCCATTCCTACTCACTATGTATCACTTCCAGACCTTTCTATAAAATTTACAGCTACATTTTCAGGTTTACACCAGACTATAATACTAAAAATACATTGTAATTGTCACAGCCTGTATTGTAAAGCAAATCAAGGTGAACTTGAAAAATAATATAGGGCAGTGATATGTATTGCTGAACTCAAACAGGCTCCATATGCAACACACAAATGAGCTTTTGAGTGCATGAGTGCTTCTTTGTAAGAGATTAGACACAGCCAATGGAAAAAAGAGAGTTCTCTTATCAAGAAAACATTACTTTTTCAATGTTTATTTTGATGAGCCTTTCCCTTCTTACAAAATTTTTGGAAAATTACAACTAAATCACATTTTTAGATCTTCTTCCTAATAATACAATTACAGTTTATGTTTTGTGAATTCATATTGACAAATGACAAGCTTCACTCCAGAGGACATTTATTTTGGAGTTTACTTTATTCCACTAACATAGAAATTGGGAAAACTATACAGAAACAAAAACTTGAATAAGACTACCTTTTTTCCTTAATAATCAATTCAAGACTTTTAATAAACAATGCTCTACAGTGTCAAATGCACGTACTAAACTGCTTTTACTTTCAGATTTTGACTTAAATGCCACTAAGACATTTTAATGCAGTTATCCCTACTTTTGCCCAAAAAAGCACTTTTGAAATGATACAGGTGCACTGGTAATTTGGATCCTTTCATTTGGGGATCACCATACCAGTAGGCACGTGGCTGAGCTCAGCTTACAACATCAACCAAGAGTATATTAAAAAAATTATTAATATTATTGACGCTTTCCCTCTTATGCAGTTGTCAAGAGAACAGGTAACCTCTCAGCATACATAAAAATGGGATTTAGCATTGTACAAAAACTTTATATTTAGATTAACCAACAAACAACAGGAATATCATTAACTGAATTTATTCAGTTCAGAAACAACATTGCAAAAAGAAAAATATTCACTATACACACACAGAGGGAAGAGTGGAATAACTCATTTATAAATGGGAAAAAATACAACAGGGGAATGCAATTAAATTGAAAGACAGAAAATGAAAGCTAGCAAAGTTATTTTTTCCATGCAATTAAACAGCGGGATTAATTGGAACACAAATGTAACACAAAATATCACGGGGGTTTGATATTTAACAAGAACAGAGTGAACTGTGAGAGCGCCAAAAGCACCTGCAAAACCAAAAACCAACTTGTGTTCATGGTCAAGCGGACACTGTTTTCAGCAGACCCATATCTGCCTATTAAAACAGAATTTTAATTCATCATCTTCTAAGATTTCTAGACTCAGGATCCCATGATCAAGTGAGATCCTGCTAAATGTCACTTACAAAATTACTGATCTCAAACAAGTGCTTCTCAGAAGGGCAACATGTACAAGATTCTGAGAGCCCCCAAAAGGAGGGCAGCAATCCTACCTCCAGTAACACTGAATCAAGTCATACAACTCCACTTGCATTGGGAACCTGCTCCACTAAAGATCATTTCCAGAGCTACATAATATACACGTGACAACATCAAGTTAGATTATTTCAAAGGAAAGTAAAACAGTGATGGTTTTTAAGCAGTATCATTGCAAAGTGATTCTCTTAGATCAAAGAGCATAAACTGAAATAAAATACATCATATGAAAAGCTGAAGCGTCTTAGCATAGCACATCTACTATTACTCAGTTACTTTACACCTGATCCAGCTTTTTGCAATCATTAATCACAAAAAATTACTGAAAACCCACACAGGAAACTTTCATTTATATATCAGAATTTTTCAGTACCAAATAGTTTGCACTATGTAATGACCTGACTAGCCTTTAAAAAGAACAACTTTTAACAAATTTAAAGAGAGCATTTTGAGATACTGGAAAAGATGATACAAAGATTCCCAAAGGTCAGTGTGTAAATGCTACCCAAACAACAATAACCTCTTATATAACTGAGACAGTTTGGGTTATTACATTATTCCAGTTTTATTCTACAGATATTTACGACAAATTTTTCTAGATCCCATGGAAAAATCACAGCACAGTTCTTTATTCACTGCTTAGAAAACTGCTGAATAGTCTCTTCCTCACGTATTTTCACATGATATGCTTCCAGGCAAGATGCTAATTTGAAAAGCTTAAATTTTTGACTAGAAATACATTTCTACTACACTAAGAGGAAACAGATGTTATAACAGCTAAAATAAATTGGGTGGAGAAACTAGTTTTCACATTAATTTATTCTCTGCTATTTGAAACCACACATTGCCACAATGCAGAACTTCATCAGCTCCACTGCAACCCTGGAGATCAGAGTTCATAAGGTACCTGAACAACACTGCACTTGCAGACCACAAGAACTCACAGAAAACAAATTACACCAATAATTTCCATGTGACACACAATTGTAAATTGAAAAAAAACCTCAATAATGACTGAAATGTGAATATAGTCATTTGTGACTAAAGGAGATGCAAACTCAGTGTCCCGAAATTCATACAAAATATTTTTCAGATATCTAACAGTAATATTGCCATCTTGGGAGTCCTACTTGCACAGCACAAAGTTTGTCAGCATCCAGGTATAGTCTAAGACTTGACAGAAAACAGACATATATAACAACAGGGAAATAATTCAAATGCCCAGCAAAGGGAAGGCAGGAACAGGACAAGAGTAAAAGGCAAATGCAAAATCCAATGGGGGAAAAAAAATACAGGGGTGTGTATATACAGAATGGTTTAGACTGGAAGGAACCTGAGGGAGTTCTCCGCTCCTACCCCTGCTCAGGCCAAGGTGCTTGGGGTTTTGGCCACTCAAGCCCAGAATCTCCAAGGATGAAGGTCCTACAACTGTTCTAAATGCCTATTCCAGGTTTGACCACCATCATTGCAAGGAATTTTTTTCCTTAGTTTTAACTGGGACTTCGCCTACTATAACGTGTGTGTCCCCTCTCCTTTCACTGATCACATCTGGGAAAAATTCTTCTCCATGTTCTCTATGATCACCCATTAGGTGGCTGAGAATGGCACTTGGATCCCCCTTAGTCACCTCCAAAGAAAACAAACTGAACCCTCACAGCCTCTTCTTACACATAGGATATTCATCAGTGCAAATATTTAAATTCTGCATCTTGAAAGTACTGCAAGAGTGAGCAGAGCTAGTCAGCAGGAAACCACATGGTATCTCAAAACTCAGGCTAAACTACATCTAAATAAAAGAAAATTCAAGGGCATCTGCTAACTCTACATTTTACTGTTATTAAAGGCAAAAGAGCAAACAGAATGGTCACATCACAAAACATCTGAATCACAATAGTCACATAATCTAAGTATATACCCCTCATTAATGAGTACAGAATGGGAAAAATAGCATTTTAAATGTACTAGCGAATTCATTATGAATTTAAGGATAGACCTTTCAGAAGGGATGTCAGCACTTAATAGAAAACAGAATCACGTGAGGAATTAATCAGGATACTGACACCAAGGTGATTTAGCAGTTAGATTAAAGGATGTCCTTCTACACAGCATTGTCCAGTGCAACCTGAAATAACCTGGCCAATGAAATTCATACTGCTCACGCTGAAGTATTAGACCAGTGAGTCAAGAAACAGCAATCCTTCTTCCTGCAGCTGTTTGCTAACTCTGGATTTCTGCATTCAGCATTAACCACCACATTACTAGAAGTCTATTGAGACCAAAAATAAATTCAAAGAAAAAAGAAGCGAAAACCCAACACAAGATGAAAATACAAAAGCAGGGGTTAAAGGACAAAACCCCCCTGAAATCACTGCAGTAAAGTCTACAAATGTTCAAATACTATGATCAAAGACAAGAATAAATTCAGCTGGCATTTAAAGGTACAGGGAGGGAATGAAGACCGATCAGGCAAAAATTCAGGAGGACAAATAAAAAATAACTTTGAAAATTATGAACATAATTCTAAGAACAAAAATTTAAATATAATCTACTGTCCAGTTTTTATAATATCAGTTCCTTCCTTAACTTTTTTAAACTCAGGCTACATCCTTCTAGAATTCCATTTTTAATAAGATGTCCACAATTACATCTAAAAAATATTTTCTGTTCTAGGTGTGGAAATACAATAATTAGAGTAAAAAAACAAATCCTCCCCAAGACCAAAGAGATCTCTTTGCTACTAAAAGAATAACTGGAACACTAACTCAAAAATGCATTGCACCAGTGGCTACCACATCACGCTCAGAAGTGGAACATTCAGTCATCACTAATCAGACTGGATAGAAGAGAACTGCTGCAAAGTCAGAGTGCTGCTTCAGTATGCTTGGACACTTTGTTTTCTAGTTTCGATTACTGACACAACCTGTAAAATAACTAAAAACATACTAAAAAGCAGCAAAGTAAAAGAACAAGAGAAAATTATCAACCAAAAGAGAGGGAAAAAAATTAAAAAAAAAAACAAGACAAGCAACTAAAACAAAGCATGTATGACAGTATTTTAAAATACATTAATAATTTAGTATTTCTTCATGTGATAGCCTTTTAATGAAATTAGCACTAGCATGGGATCAAATAAACATCATGCAATTCAATGCAATTAGCTAAGTTCCAATTCTGTATCTTTAAGCAAATTACCAAGTTGATCATGAAGTTTTTTCATTTCCCAGCTAGTTATTTTGTACCTTATGTCTCTAAAATTATTTCATGAGGCACTAACATGAATTAATTTTTGCATACAACTTTCCTGGTAAAGAAAAGCTATTTTATTGGATTCTACACATCATTAAAAATAACAGAGTAGTCATTACTTTAGTCATTAGAAATGAAAATTGCTTTTAAAAGTAAAACAAATAAAAAATGTAGGGATTATGAAGTTAATGGAACTTTACTATCTCGTCATTTCACTTTATTTCATCAAATTCTCTCAGTGTAAACCTGAGAAATGGCCAATTTCAAATTCCCACAGAAAAAAGACAGTTGAATTCACTATAATTTTGTACAATTAAATAAATTTGTAAAGTTTGTATACAATCTCTGTCAAGAGAAGAGGGAAAAAATTCACAACTATGAAAAAAAATGGAGGTAAATTAGAGCAATGTCCCACAATGGGGGACCAGACAATCCATAACAAAACAAGCCTGAACTTTGCAAAGCAAAGTATATTCAAACTATAAAAAATGTGAGATATCTACAAATGCATAATTCATAGAATGGATGTACTAGAAGGACCTGTAATTTCTATGGTTAAATAAATAATGAGATACTAAAGCAATTATAACATGAAATCATGGAATTGGTTTGCCTAAGTAAAATATGCCACTTGGTGATAGGAAAGCTCTGGACTTTTAGAAGTAACCCATGTGTATGTGATGTCAGCTTTATTCTTTTCCCATGCCAGCACCAGCATCCACAGATGCCATCAACACCAGTTACAGTAAAATCTTCAGGGGTAAAATTGATGTGTGATCTCCAGGTTTGACTCTCAGCAATCTTTCTACATTATCAACTTCACCATGCCCAGCTGACTCACAGGCACATTGACAACATTATGTCTTCATTCTAAAATCTCAACACATCTGAGCAGAATCATTAAAATGTTGTCTTCACTACAAGAAGTGACATGAAAGTAATTCTTTTTAGGGAAGTGGGAGTTCCCAAAGAACTCCAGCTCAACCATAAATTCCAAAAATCCAAATTTACTTTCCATGATCTGAGTATTTAAAGACAATAATTCCTATTCTTTCTTCCTCTCCTGGCATTTCCCTCTATAATCCAACTGTTCAGTAACAACTTCAGCATTAAGACAAAAACCCATATTTAGATATACTCCAGTGATAGCTATTGGCTAAATCAGGCTTTCTCATAACCTGTAGAGGTACATGAAAAAAATCCCTACAGTTATTTTTAAATCATTACAGTTATTTATTGTCACTGAATTAGAAAACATAATCTTTCTTTGTAGAAGTTTAAGTCATTAGGCATCTGTTAAGCTCTGAGGTATCTGAATGACAGAGCAACACAGGAAGGAATGCATTTGTACAATTATTCCCTATTTTCATAAAATAAGCAAAACCTCAAAAATGGGTGTACTGTGTTTATATTACACCTTTAAGAAACCCTGCCTGGTCTCCAGTTAAAGTTACATTTCAAAACCATATAAACTTTTCAGAACTACCTTGTGTCCACACTTTAACTGCTGACATGATAGCTGGAAGTGGCACTCATTTCATTATCAGTATTCCTTGCAAGGGTCATTACTCAGTATTTTATAAAAAAGAAACAAAACATGTAACACCATAAGCCTCCTGTTACTAGGTAATAAAATGCATAACAGCTATGAAAACATTGCCTACATCTTTTATTACAAAAACAATTAAACCCAGATCCCCAAGCACAACACTTCACAGAAGGTGTGATGGCAGCAAGTGTTACATTTTACTAGGTCTTCAAAAGGGTCATTAATCTTTCAGTCATGGATCTCAGACACTTAAGTCTAACAGCAACGTGCAGAAGCAAACACACAGCGCTCTCTTTCTCTCTTTGTAGAGATAGAAACATAGTAAACTCCTAAGACAAGATCTAAAATTAGACAAAGAGAAATCTATTTAATCCACTTTCATCTCTCTGATTTTACAGAATCTCATTAGTGTAAATATTTTCACTTTCATTGTTACATTGAACCAGCTGAGGCATTTGACGGCAAGCAGAGAATTCTGTGCATAGCGCTCCTACTTTACAATGATTCTTACACTCGACTACATATTAAGTCTTCAGTAAACGTATTATCCCTTTCATCTATTCAGCAGTATAGTTCAGATACTACATGACAAAGGAAAGAGAAAGTAAAGCCTAAAAAACAGACTGAAATTACTTGAAGTCATTTGCTTCTATGTCAAAAGCACTTACAAGCAAGAGCACTGACAAAGCAATGGTCGTCAATCCACAGAGCCTTTTGTACACCACAGTCACAGAAAGTACCCAGGCATATACACATGCAGGAAACAAACCTCTGTGTACCTGCACCTGCTTTTCCTTATCTGGAGATAGAGAAAATTGAGTGCTTGTGAATTTCTTAACATGATAACAAAGATTGCCATCCTTAGTACTAGAGACAAAAAAAACCCTCTTACTATTTCACGTTACTATTACTATTTCACGTTACAATAATTCAATTCAATGATGTTATCACATTAGGTCCCAATATGACCAAGCACGTTAGAGAGATACTGCTTACTGGCTCTCTGTATTTTAGATCATTATCCCTACTCCAAGCGCTCCGATCTTTCAGAATTCAAAAGGCACCCGAAACGTGAGAGCGAGCACTCCTAGCCTATGAAAATGACCACTGGAGACACGATTTGAGGATTAGCATTCAATGCAATAGAACATCCGCTTCCAAGGACCATCCTTTTCGCCTTCCAGTAAGTCAGTGCTAAATAACCTGCGAGGTCTGGGCGGCGGGGGGGGGCTGAAGTACTGACATTAACCTGGGAGGCACCGACTGAGCTCAGCCCCATCCTCCTTCACCCCGACCGAGCCCCTAGCCCGCCGCCGCTCCGTCTGATGCCTGGAGTAGCGGCTCCCGGCTCGGGAGCCAGCCCGCGGCGCGGGTCGCAGCCCGCAGGGCCAGCAGCCCCTCGGGAAGCCCGGGAAGCGCCGGGGCCACCGCAGTCCCTGGTGCCCGCGGCGGCCGGGAAGGGAGCCGGCGGCGGCCCCGAGCGGAGGCAGCGGGGGGAGCGGCCGCACCGGGCGGGGAGGACGCGACACAGCCCGCCAGGGACCGGGACCGGCCGGGGCGGCAGGGCCGGCGCAGGGCAGCGGGAAGGGCGGGATGCGGAGCGGGGCAGAGCGGGCAGAGCCGCCCGCGGACGGGGCAGGGGCGCGGCGGGAGCAGGGGGTGGGGGGGACATTCGCTCTGTCCCCGCAGAGCGCGGGGACACCCAAGGGCAGGGAGAGGCACAAGGACGCGCGGCGGGCGGGCGGCGCTGAGGCGCGTCCATTACCTGGCAGGAGTCGCCGGTGACCCCCGGGGGGCAGGTGCAGCTGTAGCCAGCCGGGGGCTGGGGCAGGATCAGCTGGAGGCGGCGGGGCGGCGGCAGCGGCGAGCAGGTGCCGTTGTTGCGGCAGGGCTGGCTGAGGCAGGGGTCCCGGCCGGGGGGCGCGGCGCTGGCCGGCGCAGGAAGGCAGGCGCGGCGCTGGGCCAGGGCGAGCAGCAGCAGCAGCAGGAGCGGGACGGCTCGGGGCATGGCGGCGGGGCGTGCGGGTGCAGGCGCCGCTCCGTTGCTGGCGCCGGCAGGGAGGGAAGGAAGGAGGGATGGAGAGATGGAGGCAGCGGCCACCCTGCTGCTCCCGGCCCGCGTTCCCCGGGCAACGGGCGGGCGGGGCCGGGCAGGGGCGGAGCCGCCGCCCCGTGGCCGCCAGGGGGCGCCGCCCGCCCGCAGCGCGCGGGCCCAGGGGGACGGGCTGAGGGGCGGGGTGGGCGCGGGCCGGGCCGGGACAGCGGGGTCGGGGCTGCGGCTGCCCCTGCCCCTGCCCCTGCCCCTGCCTCTGCCTCTGCCCCTGCCCCTGCCCCGTCAGACTGAGCCCGGGCGGAGCGGACCGTGCTGCATACCAGCCCCACCTTCCCGGGCGGGGCGGCAGCGGCCGGGCTGCGCCGAGCTGCCGGTGCACGGGGCCCGGCGCTGCGCCCCCGGCCCGCTGGTTTAAAACGGGAGCAGTGCGTTACTGAACTGCTGGACGGGCATTCCAGGGCTGCCCAGGCAGTGACGATGCAGAGGCGCCCTGCGGGACCGAGCGCTGCCCTGGCTTAGGCAGACACCTAAGGGAAGGGACACCTTCGTAGGATCAACTCACCGTTTGCTGCTTATTTACTGTTGCACAAGCTTAATTCGCTGGTAATTACTTTAAAATTCTATTGAGACCGAAGTAGGGTCAGATGAAAAGCATAAACATTAATCCTATCATTTCTCATACTGCAAAGAACCTGTGTGTTTTCTTCATTGAGGTTATCTACGGCAAATTTTTAAAAATCGATCTATGTTTTTCCAGTCTTCTGGGGATTTTTTCACTACCTCTTCACTAGAACTAAGATACCAGAGCTGTAAGTCAGCTGACAGAGAGCAGGAAGATAACCCATCTTCTTTGGCCTTCTATTCATTTGCTTCTGCCAAAGTGAAGTATTTGAATTTCTTGTTACTAACGACTTCTCACATCCCTCTCGCAGGGTACAGGAGTATTCCTGGCTACAGTTTTCCTAAACTTTCACACTTCACGTATGGCCGACAGCTCTGTCGCGAGCAGAAATAACTTGTGATGCTAATTGAACTGAAAATTCGTCAGGGTCTCTAGCAGCTTGACCACGATATTCCGTCCCCGCATCCTGTCTCTGCTCCTCCATCCCCCCCCAGCCCTGTTCCGCTCCTCGCAGCGCGCTCGGTGCCGCTCCGGCTCCCTCTGCTGCCTCCGCGCCGGCTGCGGCCCGGGCGCTGCAGTGACCGCTTCGCTCGAACCGGCTCCATTTACATTTGACAGGATTTGTTCTTGGTAAGTCCACAGAGGCTGCTACTTGTCTCCCTGTTGTCCTACAAGTGCTCTGAAATAACTTGTCTATATCCCAGGTTGCTCTGGGATTTGCTGTTAAAGCAGCAGAGCTGTAATTCTCTCTGTCCTCCTTCTCAATAAGCTTTGTCCTTTTCCAGTCTCGTAGGACTTCACCCTTCCACACAGGCTGTCGAAGATACTTGTTAATAACAAGCTTTAGCCAGTTCTCTAAAAATTTTATAGAACAAATCATCAATACCAGACAATCTGAAAAAATGTTCTCTCTAACCTGACACATCTTTTTTTCTGCTCAAGCTCTGCTCCTGGCTCATGCTAATTGTGTTGAGCCGCTGACTGCTCTTCCTAATAAAGAGGATGGCTGAACAGTCAGTTATCTAGTGACCCTATTTTCCAGTTGTTCCTGTATCTCCAAAGGTTTCGATAATTCTGGTCTATGTCTGAGGTTTTTTAGGAGTAAGACACTTTAGATAAGCATTGGAAAATATGGTTTCAGGACTGACAGCTACACTAGACAGTGAATTCTGTTGGTGGAGTAGCCTGGTATTTGCAGAAAAGAACAACTTTAAAAATAAGCTAGTCAACTAATGCAGCCAACCAAGCAGGACATACCACAGTGCTCTGAGTCAGATTGTACATACCTCCATCACAATTTTCTTAGCTTTTTACAGAATATATAAGCAATGTTTGCATTATTTTATATGGAAATATTTAACCTTACAACAGAAAATATTATGCTTACCTAATTAGCTAGTGATTTTTTGAAATGCTGTTTCTTTTTATGCATATTAATGTTCCAATATGCATAGTTTCAATAATTTTATAGTCAGTTTTCCATAACAAATTCCTAATCTTATTCAATAAGGATTCAAGATGTCTCCCTCATTTACACTTGTAATTATTGAATTGTATTACCAGTCTAATAGCTTATTAGTGTAACTTAGATAAGGTACATTACAGCTTAACTATTTATTTTGATGGAGAAGTGCTCATCCTCTAGTGGCTTGAAGGAGATTTTGCAGAGATTTTTTTATCTGTTCTGATTAAATATTTAGTAAGGAACAAAAACCTCTCTTATTTGCTAAAAGGACGTGCTTTAAATGTCTCCTATGAGAACAATGATATTTTTTCTAAATATTGATGAATTCCTTTAAAACCACTAAATATTACTTGCATTTTTCTTTACTAGCATAGGAGTTAATTTAGATGAGAAAGTTACTCTGTTGAGCCTTTTCTGAACAGTGTCTGGACTCTGATTCTTTTGTTGCTTGTTTTGGGTCAGGCTGAAGTTGCAGTGATGAACTGACGTTTTCCTCAAGCCTCCCTAAGCTTGTGCATGCTTTACAGCATCTCAGGAGTTTCAGTTCCAAATTACACAAGGACTGGGATCTTAATGTCACTTGGGAAATTTCAGAAGGGCCCCACTCATGCAACTGAAGTCAAATTTCAAAAAAATGTCCATTCTCCTCCCAGTCCCATACTGAATAGCGGCAAAATTAAAGCTACATCCCCTTGAAAATCATTGCTGGAATCACAGAAATTATTACTGTTTAACATTGTGCTTCATACAATTATTTAAAATGTTTGCTGTATGTTTTAACTTTATTTTTCCAAGCACATAGCATTTACTAGAATAGAAACTATTAATATAACTTCGGATGACCCACACTTCAATTTATCAAAATATTGGAGTACACATTTAAACACATAAGTAGCCCACAGAATTCAGTAAGAATACTCACCTTGGAAGGAACATGCTCCGGTGTTTCACATTGGAACTTACTTGGTCTCACCTTCATGGGTTTGTGAGGGCAGTTTCTAACCATAGGAGAAAGGTAGTTTAAGGCTCTGAAGAGAGAATTTTTTAAAATACATTATTTAGTGTTGTAGGTGGGTGAGGGGGAAATACTGCTTTATTTTTGTGTTTACCTGAATAATTCTTATTTTACTTCTCTCTTGGCACAGACTGGGGTACATTGACAATGTGTGGGGATTTGTCTGCTTTTCTACCCAGCTCTTGCATTTATATTTAACTTGCT